>NC_133205.1:39165512-39215512 GCF_958299795.1 Porites lutea
GCTCTTTCGAAAAACAGCTCCCTGACTTTGCTTGTCAAGGGCAGTTACATGCTTTTCTTAGTTTACGTTGTGATGATTTAGTTAAACGACGAAATATGAACCATTATCAATACACAAGTGAGTATGAACATTCACAACTTGTCCCGGAAAAACAGACGGGACTATTTAAGACTTAATTTCAGTAGCCTGTGTACAGACGCCTTTCCCCTAAGGAAAAATCGGAGAAGGGCCCCTTCTCCAATTTTTTTTTGACGGGAGGGAGGGGGGGAGGTCTTTACACAGGCTAAATTTCAGCCGCTCTCTCAAGTCCGCACTAGGGGAAAGGACCGCGGTCTCAGTTCCCGAAAACCGCCTAGTAAATGAGCTTAACCATTTTGTAGCCTGCGAGCAAGATCTCTATTTAGGGGAGTCGCGAGATTGAAGAAGTCACGCGAGAGCCGAACGCGAAAAGAGGCGCGAGTCACTCGCTCGCGCGTTCTCTCGCAGTTCGCTTCGCCTGCCATAAATGGAGAACTTGTTTGCTGGCTGACCATTTTCGAGCTCTGATTACGCCATAATGATAAACCTTAGTCTGTTAATGAACAGCAACCGCAAGTGAAGCCTTGACACCAACCTCTGTAAGCTGAAATTCTGCTGACGACTTTCCTTTCTGTTGAGGCAAACTTCCTCTACGCAACGTTGAGCCGCTTCTGAGAGTAAAAATTGCCACAAACAACAAATAATTAACAATTAATGAATGAGGCTGAGTATCTTATGAAGAATTATGGAGGTCGAGGAGGGTGTTATCCGTCGAGGCCGTAGGCCAAGGCGGATAACACCCTCCGAGATCTCCATAATTCTTCATATGATACGAAAGCCGAATTCAATAACTGTTTTATTATTCATTCAAAATAATTCCTAGTTTAAAAACATGGCTAAAACATGCTTACCTCCATCGATCCATCGATGTTAAGTTCATCGTCGATAGTGAACGTTTAGGTTTGTCCAGCTCCGCAAATATTCTCTAAATAGCAGATGTCGCCCTTCGAGTTGTCTTCTTGCTGTTCTTGCCATATTTTTAGCTATTTTTTCGCCTAGTTCTTACTCTTGAAACGAGTGAAATGACCGCCATTTTTGTTTCCACAACCAAAACAACTCAACTTCGTCCCCAGGTCTTCTCGGTTAACGGTGCCTTAACCTGCACGAACGCTGCATTTTTGACGTCATTTCCTCGTTAAACACAAAATTCTTCCAAATTTGGTCATCAGTAACTGGTTATGGTGAATTAAACGTGTGCTTTTAGCCAATCAGAATCGGGGAAATATTTTGAATGAATAATAACAAAAAATAACAAGCTTAAACCCATTCGCCCCTGAAACGCCCGTAACCGCCCGTGCGGATCCAGGTCCTTTCTACCCTTTGTGACGTCATCAGTTTTAACGGTCAAGGACAACTTTCTTCGGTAACTTGTGCAGAGTGAAGAGATCTTTCAAACCATACCAGAATGACCACAATTCAGTCAAGGACACCGGAGAAAGAAGCAAAAAACCACGTGACAAGGACCTGAAAATCTCCATGAAAATCTTGTTCCATTACCCACCTACCTTTCCTTTCACCTAATCCTAAGATCCTAAAAGCTTTCCTAAAAACTCTTCCCACCAAAATGAAGCCTACTAAATGCCCAGCAAGAGAAAAAAAAAATGAGGCAAGAAAAGCGAAAAAAGAAGGGAGGAGAGAAAGCGAAAAGTAAAAGTCAAGACTGCTGTGTCACTTTTAAACCCAAAAACTGTCGAAATTTTGCTTTCTGCGCATGCCCGAACTTCGCAAGCTGATATTTTGCATCTGGATCAGAAGGCCGCCAAGTGTACGACCTGTAGACCGGTTTGTGGTAAGTTTTAGCTCTTTATAGCACGACAGTGACCAGAAAACCACTCGACTAGCTTCAAAACGCGTTTTTCGGCAAAATCTCCAGGAGCGAATGGGTTAAGCTTTCAGGCGTAAAGTGTACACAAAACTATTCTCTTTATATTAAGATTTCAGATTCTACAGTTCTCTAAAGCTTCTAAATCCCGATTCTAAACGTAGCCAGTATTGTTGAGCGAAAACAAATCAAGTCGACAACAGCCGCCTTCTACTCAAAACTTCGAATGTTTGGCGGCAAAACATGTTTTTCCTCACGTGTACACGCTTAGATGCAACCGACGGTATTCATGAACTCGTCAATTAGATTCAGATTGTGCTCTGTCGATACCACAACTTCTATAGCAAAGTACCTATCAGATGACGCGCTGCCTCGTCTCAATGAATGATCCGGAGAAGAATTGGTCGACCATTTCCTGGCACTGCCGTTAAGGTCAGGGTTGGAATCAGTTTGTGATAAGTCACTTAAGGAGCCATGAGATCCCGAGGCTTGCAAGGAGCTCTGGGAGCCAGATCGGATCTTACCAGCAGGGGCCGATGGGACGGCAAAACCATTGGGATCGCCACGATGTGACTGGTCTCCAACCCTGAAGAATACATGAAATATGAATTAGTGAATTATTGCGTGAGTTACTTGGTAACGCTCACTAGTTTCAGTTGCGCTTTTCACCTGTTGGACGGCCACTCACCTTGACAAGAAAATAATACACCTTAGTGGTAATATTATGAATGACTTACTTATTGACTTTTGATGGAGGAGCAAACACTCCGTGGCTCGGTTTACAGTCAAAGTATCGAACGCCTGAAACCGCTCCGTCATTTTTTCCAACCGGTTGGTCAAGCTCAATACCAAGCCACACACTAAAAAACAAGAAATACGGACAAGGCGATTAGCTATTAAATTTCGAAAGCCATTCATGACTGCCTCACGTTTTAATGTCAGGCGGGCTGCACGTTTCTTCTTGTTTTCTGTGACTAGAAGACTCTGTGCGAGAAAGAAGGCCATGCCAGCCTGAAGAGCAGCGGAGTTGGGAGCACGGGCGCATGTACTTGAAATTGTTTTGCATGAATTCCTGATGGCTCATTGTAAGATTCCTGGGTTCAGTTGTTCAAAACGTGGATAACGCTATCCACCGGATAAATCTCTATCCAGTGCATCACGCAATTGTTTTCCCTAATACTATTCCGCTGATAGTGATTTATCCGGTGGATGGTGCTATCCAACGTTTGAACAACAGGGCCCTGGTGTCTAACGTGGCATGAGTAATAACACCAGCTTTAGTTTCAAGACATAATTAGGATGCACTGGCAATTACAAGGCACAAACTTATTACCAGTTCTAAATGTTCCCTCTCTAAATTGACCCTTTCAAGGATCTTTTTTTCAACTTTTCAGTGACATGTCTATCGACACCGCTGGAGAGGGCGCCTAAACATCAGTAAAGCTGCCATATTTGAGAGTTTTTTGTGAAAAACTTACGAAGATATACCTTCCGCAAAGTCGAACAGACGCGACGTCTGTAGGGTGGTGGTGATAGTGGTGGGGGGGGGGGGGGTGGGGAGGGGTTAGTCTCCTTCGCAGCCGATCGGGCCCGAGTAATAAGTAACTCAGACCCGAGCGGCTCGGAAGGAGACTAGGTGCGGGGCCCACGTGTGTAAATTTTAGCAACTTAGTGGAACTATAACTTCGCTGGTTTCTGACACATCACTTTCAAACTTGGCAAGCTTACTAACTGATCCGGCTTACCCAAACTTAAAAAAAAGGGACGGGTGTCAGTATCGTCTTCAATGGAGATGGGGAAGGTGGAATATCTTTTCCTCAAAAGCGATTCGCAAGACTCACCCTGATGCAAACTGCGTCCTTCCAACGAACCTTACGGTTCCGGTTTTCTGGCCAGCAACCATCACACTATCGCCCGTCTGCAAAAAAAATTAAGTCCATGGTAAGACTAGATCAGTGCCTGGTTTAGCGCCGTGAAGATTCATATGTGGTTGTCGTCACTTGACAAGCTATGCTAACCTGACAAAACAGCAGGCTTTTCACGACTCTTCCGCTGGCTTTCCCACGAAATGACGTCCGAGTAACGAAAACAAAATTCCATACTGATGACGTGTTACTACCCAGATCTGAGTATTGCTTCTTATTGGTTGAAGCAAATTTCTCTGGCGGCACAACCAATCAGAAGCACTACTCTGACCTCGGCAGTGACACGTTATCAGTATGAAATTTGTGCCTTCGTTTCTCAGACGTCATTTCGCGATAAAACCAGTGGTGGGGTCCCGAAATGTCGGCTGTTTTATAAGGCTAAAAATGTGCAAAATGTGCTGCATTTGTCTCAAGAGTCTGGAGAAAAGTAATTTATGTACTGCTGTTGGTGTCAGGCGCTTTTTAAAATCTTGACTTGTAGCAGTTGTATTGAGATTTTAAAAAGCCACCTCCAAAGTACATATACAAGTAGGCGTCAATATAGGTTCATTTTCTTTGTTTCTTAACCTGAAACCGAAGTAAAGTAGCCTTGAACTGTTTATTGTAAATGTATTTGAGAAAAAAATAACGACCCTTTTGAACTCACCACGGGATGTTTAATTTGCTCAGAAACTGTTTTTTATTTTATTTTCAGCAACGAAGTCAGGTTTTACAAACCCTAATCTGTAACCAAACCCAATTCATGCAAGAAAATAGAGCCTTAACGCAGGTTAACAAACTCCAGTTAATTTTCTAGCTTCTTCTTCTTCTTTTTCTTTTTTTTAAATAATAATTGCTGACCACAAAACTGAGGTGTGTCAAAAGCAAGGCTTTCAATGGGCTTGTTTAACACTAATCTACGTTACTGTCACAGGCTTCAAAAGTGTTGTTCAGGTTAGTAGGTAACTAAACTTTGACCACTTACTTGAAAACCAAGGGACTCGTCACCTCCATTCATCCGTGAAAAGGGGGTCGGTGAGTTTGCGCGAGAGCTTGATCTCGAGTTTGGCCTTGAACTGGACCTCGACGAAGCCTGTGAACGAGAGGCTGAAGTGGGACGAGAGCTGGGACGGGAGCCTGGTGAGGAGTCTGCTTTGGTGATTTTAGATAAAGGTGCGAAGATTCCTGATGAAGGACATATGGTTTTGTTTACTGATTAGCTAAAAGAAATAATAGAGACCTTATGGCGGAAACGGCTTTTAAATTTATGGCGGTGATTTCAATTGGCTCAACTGGTCAAATTTAGGCGAGTTTTCCTGCCGTTGAATTTTTAGGGGTATAAATTACTTACTGGTGGGCTAAATTACCGCTAACCAGACGTGCCAAACAGGGTCAAGTCGTCCATAAGTCACCTCGCCCGAACAACGCTCGAAGTTATGTTGACCTTCCTTTTTTCAAGTTTTAGGAACGATAAATACACTTTTTTAAAGGTGCGAAGTGGCTTCGTTGATTTGTATATAAGAGTAAGTAAACCTTGGCGTTCGGGCAACATAACTTCGAAACAAGCTGACTTGTGGCGACGCGAGATGACTTCCAGCGACTTGACCAGTTACCGGTCCACCACACTCTCCTGCCAGAGCCTTTTCACAGGCCTACACCACAATTCCTAAATCAGAGTTTAACATAGCTCCATCACTGAATAAAATACACCACACACAACACCGAACACTCCACTCTTTGACAGAGGTCTGCCGAAAGGTTAAGAGGGTACTTGTAAACCTCAATTACGGTGGCCAATTCAGCCTTTAATCTCTGTGGATAGGTTTTCACTCCTCCAATGATACACTACCAAAGTTTCTGTAGAGATTTACCAAGCTTCGCATTAACGGTCTACTTACTATGGAGCTTGCAGGTTTTTGAATTTTGAATGATTGTGAGTTGCTTCTCATTGTTAGCTTACCATGTTTGGGAAAACACTCAAAGTACGAGACTCCTCCAACTGAGCCGTCATTTTTCCCAATGGGTGTTTCCAGTTCCACTCCAGCCCATACCCCTGAAGCAAAGTCAGTCGGGCCACAGAAACGAAGGATTCCAAACTGAAACAAAAACATTCACAACAATCTGGTCTCATTCCCACTCACTCACTGATTCCTGCTGTATAATTTTCCACTTCTGATGAACCATCGCGAATTATTCCCCGTTTTCTACTAAAAGTCCTTTATACTGACATGTACAACTACTTATACATACAGTCAAGCCAACCAAAACGTGAAGAGTTAATTGTCGCTTACGGGAGATGGTCTCTTACGAGAGTCGAACTGTAGGAGAACTTGTATGAGGTGAAGTCCGGACACAACTTCCTTTCGGAGACTCAGAGAATTTACTGCATGCAATTTTTGGGGTTACAATATATGTAAATCAACACGTATGTTGTTTCTAAAAGCTCTTTTCATACTCTGAGTAGCGGAGTCTTACAGCAAATACAACGATCAGACGACCATTGTATCAGGAGGTCGCTTACTAGATGATGTAAAAAGATGTGTTATTGCCTTCTTATCCAATAAAAGTTCCGTCTTTTTAGAAACATCTAGTTACATTCAAGTTGTAACTTAGGATTCTGTTATATTCCCCACTATTAAAGAAGAGTTCACTTTTTAAGCAAAAATTCTACTGCGGATTCATTCCAGGTGTAACTTGTAACAAGCAGATTTTTCCAAGGGGAAAATCTAGTTGACATACCTTATTCCCTCCAATGCATACTTGATCACCAATTTTAAGACCCATAGAAGCCAAAGTTGCCGGCACTTCATTCTAACAATCAAAACAATAATAATAATAATAATTATATTATTATTATTTTAGTATAAATTAAGTTAAAGAAGAAAATAATAATTAAAATAATAATAATGGAAACTTTATTTGTGTTTTTGAATGTAGGATTGTAAATCTCGCTACGAATAGGCAATTTACAAATGCTGCTTGAGATTGGATTATTTTAAAAAGAAAAAAAAAACAAAAAACAAAAACAAAACAAAACAAAACAAAAGCCAAAAAAAAAAGAAAGAAAGAAATCAAAATTGCATAAAGTCTGGGCCATCCCATTTCCTATTTCTACTTCAAAAGATGTAATATGTTGCTCTTATGGCTATATTTATCATTTTCTTGATTATATAAATATAATAATACAAAAAACAATAATAAAAATAACAATAATAATAATAATAACATTAATAATAGTAATTGTAATTATAACAATCATCATCATCATCATCATCTTAGCGCTTAACTGTGCCTCACAGCAAATTTTGCACTTCCTTTGCGCCCTCTGGACAGACTTCTCTTATGTATCCCTCACTCTATTCACATATACAGAGCGTGACGTTTTGTGTGAAAGCAAAGGAAAAAAAAAGACGACAAAAACAACAACCCAACCTCTTGGTCTTGTGTTGTCCTCATGGGTGGCTCTGCTTCTGAAAGAAGTCTTGTCATCTTTTCAGCAACAACTGCTGGCTCAGAATCTTGCTCAAAAGAAGTTACTAAAAGGAAGGAAAACAACACAAACACAGCACAATTGGTACAAATAAATAATATTCTCCTGACAATTTTAAATTTGCAAGCATGTGAGAGAAAGTTTTTTTCACAGTAACAGAGCAATTTTGATGTTACATGATGGCACAACAGTTGTGTTTGTCTTCCCCTCGAACACGATTTTCCAAGATAAAATAGACATCGCCATATCAAAAACTGCAAAAACAATCGAAAACAAAATTTTCCCAACAGTCTAAATTCTTTTCAACCATAGAAATGACGCAAAACTGTTCAAAACTTTGCAGTGAAATCTGCACTCGCCTGCAAGCCAGCGGCTTGTGTTTCCACTTAAGCTTTGATAATTTTGTTGTCATTTCCAAGTCAATAAGAGTGTAGATGTTTAAGTGAAAAGAGGTAAAGGACATGACTGCCACTTTGACTTTATGTTTTTCCTGTGTTAAGTTTCGGGTGGAACGGAGCTTAAGGTTACAGAAACGTCACTGTCAGTCACTTAAAAAGTGAATTCGCACTGTTTCAAATTGTATCGCACTTATTCCATATTGAAAATTTTTCTGGAGTTAAGTCCTAAAAGACTGTATCGAAGTTCAGAAAAAGCAACAGAAATCCGTTTTCTTGTGTTCACGTCTTCCAGAAAACGTGAAATTAGGCACTTTTACGTCGTGGTCGTGCAGTGACGGCAAAGAAATATACGAAAGAGCATAAAGCACATGCAAAGTTGTTATTTTGCAAATCTAAACCTACTGCTTTTTGATGTTCTCGTTGCCCTCGCCGTAGTCGTTGCTTACGCACCCTAATGCTGATCATAAGAGATCTGGGTTGATATTCAGTAACCGAATTTAGCCAGAAATGACAGAAATTGGGGATAGTCACCTGTGGACTCCTAAATAAATGGTTGCATGACTAAGTAACTCTTAGAGACTATAGCCAGGTGCAAACGGACGCAACATTGTTGGAAGTTGTTGAATCCATTTCCACGTATCTAAAAATTTGACCAGTTTCAAACTTTGCACAACAACTCCCAACAGCAAGCAACAGGGTGTGCAAACGGATGCAACACGTAACATCCAATGCATCTGTTTGCACCAGGCTTACGAACTGAATCAAACTGAACTGAATAAATTTCCTCGTGTCATACATATAATATTTTTCTACAAGTAACTCTATTTCAGATCTCAATTTACATAGACTCGTCATTCAAAGTAACATTTCATTTCCAAAAACCAATTGTGAATAGAATAACTATTTTAAAGCAAAAATTATTTTTATTGTTAAGTTTTATATTTTACATTTATGTATTTTTGTCTTACCATCAGGAATACACTGTAAAGCTAGTCTGTTAAGCTTGTCTCTCAGTGATGCATCAGCCCCATGTTGAAGCTATTGCCATTGTAAAAAGAAAATCAGGACATAACTTTATTATTCAACATCAAAGAATTGCAAAGTATACGTATACAGTGCATTTTACACTTTAAATAACAACATATCATTACTAGGCCAAAGACCACTCCGCCATTAAACTACTTTTTGGAACTCAAAAGACCAAAACCTCAATCGTTTTATCATACTAAAACATATAACCCCTTAGTTCAACTAGGGCTCGACAAAAAAGGGTTGTCATCTGGCTATTGGCCAACAGAAATAGCTCATTGGCTAATAGAAATTTGGAAAAACTGGCCATTTGACCTTTGTGCTCTGTCTCTGAAGACATTTTTTTTAATTCAACAAAATCACTTACCAAGCACTTGGCTCCTTCCAGGCAAAGATTGCTTGCCGCAATGTGCAGGGAAGTACCATTATCAAATTCCTTACACCGGATATCAACATCTGATATGAAATAACAAAATGTGCATGAACATCAAGTGAAAGATAGCCCTCTTTTATTCAAAATAAAAGGCATAATTTTCTGTAAGTTTCTGTACCTCTTGCACTGGATGCCTTGAGTAAAACTCTTAGAATAGGAGCAGCATCAAAGAAGGCTGCATAATGTAATGGCAGCATGTCAGTCCAACGACACTTCTGGCTGACATCACTCCCCTACAAGATGATAAGAACCAGAAGAAAATCAATGACAATAAAGAATATTTATAATAAAAATAAAAATACCTTATTAACATGTATGTGTACTGCAGTAGTCAAAGTGAAATTCACAATGGTTTCATCTTTGTTTGATTTTCGATAATTGAGCATTTGCTTTGTCTCTTCACCCCATTATTCATAATCAGGATTATGTAGGGATAGGAAATGAAGGAAATTGACCACTTTTTATTGACCAATGTGGCCAACATCACTGCCGTACAACAAAAAACCAGCAAAAAAATCCAAAATAAAAAAAAAGAAATATGGAAATGAGGTATTTAATTATTTTCATTGTATTATACAATGAAAATAAAAATACCATATTTCCATGTTTGCATACTGTTGTAGTCAAAGTGAAATTCAAAATGGTTTCATCTTAGTTTGATTCTCAATAATTCCTTTTTTCTCCTAGCCCTAATTATTATTTAAAATCAAGAATTATAAGTAGGGTTAGGAAATGAAGGAAATTGACCATTTTTTATTTCCCAATGTGGCTTGAAACTGCCAAATGGGAGTCATACAGCTTTAAACCATAGCCAGCCAGCATAACATGTATGTAGAGCTGACATACGCAAGATTCTGTTGTTAAAGTCTGTACCTTTGAGATTAATGAGCTGACGACATTACTTGCAACAGAGACATCACCGACACCAACTACAATGTAAAAAAAAAAAATAGGACACTTTATTAGCAAAAAAATTGAAACAATGTTAAAAGTAATATGTTATATTAATACACTTGATTATCCATTACAGGTTGGGAGAAGATTCTGGTAAGCCTTACAGGTTCTTTGCTTGATTCTCTGACTGCTCCAGTAATGATGTACTAAAAGAGACTTATTTGTACCTATTTTCAGGGCTGTCAAAAATTCTTTAAGTACAAGCTGTAGCAGAATGATAATGAATAGTAGACGGGTTTGCAACTCACACCAAAGGCACAAGTTCTGAAGGGCCGAGGCATCTAGGGACATTTTGAAAATTAGAGTCTCAGAAAGTTATGGTAGAAGGAGATGAAAGTAGCTGGCTAAGGATGGCTAACTAGCCAGTGGTTTTGGCCTGCTACCGGCGCTTATTGACAGCCCTGATTTTGCTTGAAATTCAACATTTTTAGGCAAGGGAGTTGGCTCGGGTAGCCAGTGTATTACTATTATTAACATTACGTGTCCCCGGGCCAACATGGTAGAACACTGCATGGCGTACAAGCTATTATAAAAAATGATGCCAGACTGTTAAATCAAAAGAGACCATTGGCAAAGGCAGAGAATATAACTAAAAAAATCCTTATTCTCTCAAGCATAAGAATCAATGATATTTATTTTTGAGAAGTAAAGAGTTTCAAGCAGAGTCCATATCAAGCAGAGTCCATATTGAGTAATTATAGTAATGATAGTAAATATTTTTATTATAATAAATATTACTATTTGTAAGTAGGCTTTTTATCATGATTGTTGGAATTTATCATTATCAATTTTGTTTTTAGAGGGCCACTAGAGAGAATACTTTTCATAGTAGTTGGTGTCACCCTCTTAAAATAAAGGTTATATATGTGTTATATGTCAAGTCAATTATGGTGCATCTGTCACGTAACTGTAGCATAATTTAAATTGGAGGCAGACTGTAGTCATTCCTTTAAAGTGAATGACAGTACGTTAATTTATCAACTGATAAAACTGTTGGAAGTTGGTGGGAAAAACCCTAAAATTTCACACTTCACAAGCCCCTACCTTCCACCCAAAAATGACAGCACAACTCCCAACAAGTCCTCTCCAATTATTCAGGTTTACATGTATATTGACCTTACTGTTTGCTGTTTTAATTTGTAAGGTACAGCAACATTACCTGCCCCTGCTTTGCATGCATAGTGAAGAAGTGTCATGTCTGTAAGTCCGTCTCGATCGTCAACATGTGCACCCCGCCTTAACACCTGTCATTCAAATCACAATTATGCATTCAACAGTTTCAATTATTAATTTTCTATCATTATTTTAATCATTTGGTCAGTCAGATAACATCATTCTTCACATTATACTACAACAAAATGGAAGGAAGAGAAAATTTATACAACACATAGTTATGTGCAGACATGTTGCCATGATGCCACACACACAAAACAACTACACCCTGTACAACAACAACAACAAAAACAAGTAAAACACAACCCCAGAATCAGCTTACAGCGGAGTAAATGTAATATTTCGCCACAGTGTGTGTATTTGGACCCACTGTTTTTAAAGACTTGGCAATAAAAAGTCAAGTTTGTTACAATGTGCAAGCAATGAATGCTTAACATGTTAATAAAATCAAATGTTCTCCTTTGAAAACCTAATCTGGGTGCCACAAGGGCCAACTTTTTCCCAAAATAAATTTGTTGAGTCTCAATAATTGATTTCTCTTCAAGTGCTGGGAACCCATTGATGCATAATATGGCTAAAATTTCTGCAATAGTTGTGCATTGTACATGCAATATTGGTATAAAAATACTTAATAGGTGGAGCCATGTAATGAAAGGAAGGAGTTAATACCTGCAGGAGCCCATAATAGAGAGAGAGAGCAAGTTTTATGTACTCATGTCACCCGCATTTTCATTGACCAGATTATTTTTGGAACAATTGTGAGAAATTAGAATATCTTTAAGTCCCACAAACCAGTCAGTAAAATTTACAGGCCTAGCACCTGGTATTTGTGACTTTTAAACGAAGTTTAGTTTTCCTTTTTGAATCTCATACTTTGAAGGTGCTCATAGACAGAGGGAAACTTCCATTTGTGTGGGAAAAGGTGCTCTAAAATGAATATAAAAATAAAATGATCTTTGAAAATACTTTAACGTACATGCAGGCCTAGTTTTGGAGTAGCTAGTTGCAGGTTATGGGCTACTGTTGATGCTTCTAGCAAAACTGATATTTTTCAGTATTTTAATTTTGTAGTAATTTTAAGTATTTGATAATCTGATTAGCATAGAAGGACAGTAGTTTGTCATTTCCACTGTTATGTACTACCCTCTTAAAATTAAATTGTTACTTACTCAGTTACAGCGCTTACTTACTAAAATAGCTTACACTCACCTCTCTAATTAACATTTCAATGTTTTGCTGTACTTGTGGAACCCATTGACGCATAATAGCAAAAATTTCTGCAATAGTTGTTTTTGGCCTAAAAATTCAAAATTTTTCAACATTACAATAATAATAATAATAATCCTCTCCTCTTATGGGGCTTTTCAGGGATAATTACATGTAAACAAATAATAATTATTTAAATGGAACATAAATGTAACATTGCCATAAATCTCAACTAGATGGAGATGATCCAGTTGGCTTTTTTACAAGTGTGGCTAAGGATTTGAACCTGCGACTAATGAAAACAAATCCAGCTGGTGATCAGGGCAGGACTTGAACTCAGGGCCTTCGAATTACAAGTCCAGCGCTCTAACTGCTCGGCCAAGCTGGCTCCTTGAGGCACAGCTGTGCTCAAAGCAAACTTGTAAGGAGTCAAGAAGTTGTATGAACAGAGGAAATCCATGGTGCCCTGAATTTAATTGACAAATGCAACACTGCAAGAGCACACCCTTACTACACAAATTCAACACTTTTAAAGTTATATTAAAGGGCAAAATAGTGTCAAGGTTTGATGGTGACAGAGTTCCTTATCCTGATTATATTATTTTTGGTTTGGTCATTCTTCCACCCAAACCCACTCAAGATTTTTGCATGTTACTGAAAATGTGTCTGCTAATTTAAACACTTTAATAGCTACAAGAATTTAACACATCAGAAATGCTGCTAATCATACATGTACCATGATCAATGAGTGTAGGTTTTTCTCAATAAGCTGATAAAAGTGCATGAGAGTAGGTAGGGCATAAGAGTATAACTCAAAATATGTCATTGCCTTAGTCATGTCTCAAATAAAGAGCATGCCATATCTCGCCTTTTGCAAATAAGCCCTTGTTACTCAAAGTTCTCTCTCTAGGTGATCATGAATCAACCTGAATGAACATAAATTACATTTCCAAGCTCTATTTGGACATTACTTTAAGATAACTTACTCCAAAAGAATATCTTGACAGCCAGGGCAGTTTGGATCAAAAAATGTCAGTTCCAATTTTCTACACTGAAAGAAAAGTTTGAAATACAGTAAGATTTTGGTTCTGTGAGCGTTGGTGAGACTTAGAATCCCTGCAATGTTATCATCTAAGAAATAAAACGTTTATAAAATCACATTTAAATCAGCAAGTTAATGATATATGCGCTTCAAGAAAGAATTTGGACACTTAGAGGTTGAATAATCTACAGCATTTCAGTGCGGGGGCTTATTGAGTGAATGTGACAACTATTAATTATTTTCTTGTAATTTACGATTTATTGGGCTAATTGAAAAAGAGGAATCTTCTCTTGTGGAATTGATCACTCATAAATTATTAAGGAAAACCTTAAACATGAACAAAGACTTCAAGAAAGAAAGGCAAATTAATCAGCTTCAACAATTTGCCTAAGTTTAAAACGTACCTTTCGAACTAGAACATTGAAACACTTAATACCAACTTACATTTTCACACAATGGAGGATCGCAAGGCGGGTGGGAGACAGGCTTTTCACGAGCTGGCATAATAAAATCGGTCACCATAAAACCTGAAGAGGAATTGGGCGCCCTTTCCTGAAAATATCAAGAAAAATCATCAACCGTTTCGCCTCAAGCGAGTTTGTTTACACAAAGAAAACAAAAGGATTTTTCTCTAATAGATGTCTCGTGTGTGTTTAACACTTTCTGATGGAGACCGTTTTGTAGAAGAAATTGTTTATATTGAAAGAGCTTTAAGATTACATAAAGTCTGCGGTCAAAACTTGGTTGAGTCGTCAAGTGGTAGAATAGAACAGTGTTGACACAACTTTTCGCCGAGGTGCTGGTGATTTAGGGAGCGAGCGATGCATGAACTCTATGCAAGGGATTAGATTAAGTTTATTTAACCCGCTGAGGCGCTAATTCTTTAGCACCTCTTAGATTATACCAGAGTTGGGATTTCACGCTACCAGAATAAACATTTGCAATGAACTAGTTTACAAATAGTTCAAATGACAGTGGTTGATCCCTCTTGAAACCAAACGTAACCATCGATATGACGACATTTTCGAAGAATTGCAATGAAACTTAAGAAATAAAATTTTAAATACAAATAGCTATGTTAACCTTTCCCTAGGTACGTTTCTTACCTTTCCAGGCATTGTAAAATAAAACCAACGATTGGAAACCCAAGCGACTTCTAAGACATTTTTACCAAACAACCTTTTTGCGTTTTGAATATGTTTTGGAGGGAATCGATAAATTCAGACGACAACCGCTGGACGATTTGTTTTGACACCGCGGCGTATTTGCTGTGACTTCGTTTAGCAGGTTTTCCTACAAATAAAATGGCTCAACAAATTCCTCCGTTTTAAAACTAGAGCTCCAAAATTTTACATTCATGAACAACGTCAATGGTATTAAACAAAATCGCTCGATCATAGTAAGTCATTAGAAATATTTGAAGAAAGTTACGGGTGGGTAGCTTTGATATCCGCTTGCGTTGGTTACGTAGACCGTGAGTACGGTTGCAATTTGTTGTTGATCCCCACAGCGTAGCCGAAAAAATTGTCAATTCCTGTCAATTCCACTAGCTTTCGATCGAAAAAAATGTGAAAGAGCTGCAAAAGATAGCCGCTAACCATGTAAGAGGTTATGCAAGGATTGAGAGATTAACTGAAATTCTCGCACCAGTAAGTTCCTCTTTTTCCTCATTTTCGAGTTAATTACTTGGATCAACTGTCAAATCAGGAAACGAGATTTCTTTTTAGCTGTTACTAATAGTTGCCCGGTTTAACAGAAAAACAGCATTAAAAATTGTTCTTCGTCTTCTTTTTTCCCTTTTTTAGTTTTCTTCCGTTTACTGCTCCTTTCTATCAAATTTGAAACTAAATCGGATAACTGTTGTTTATTTACATCCCTTCAAAAAAAATTTCTTTTCCTTCCCTTCGTGATAAATATGACGGAAATAACAAAGATATCTTAACATGACGGAGGAGGAGTGGAATGCATCCGCTACTTGCATTTTGGGTAATCAACAGGCCAATCTATACCACAAATATAGACCGACCAGCGCCGATTGCGTGTTTGAGTCATCGCGTGAATTGTCCAGCTTTTAATACTGCAAGCGTAATCTCAGCTCATCTCATACACGGCTTATAATTACACAACGATTAATTCTAAGCCAGCAGGAAATTGCTCAATAATTCCATTTATCGCTCTTGATATTTTTCGCAAAACGATAAAATATAGTCGACGCTCCCCTTGCGACTACCCTCGTAAACAACAATTCCTACTATTGCCATAGCTCTTGCTGTTAGTTAAGACCACTATCTTGAATTTGAAACCCCTTTTGAACTGTAATCGAAAGTTCACGTGAGTGACCGCTCCCTTAATAAGCGACCTCCACCACTTTTTTTTATTTACCGGCTGGTCTTTTTCTTAACTTTCAAGTTCGATCAGTTGTCAAAGAGGAGACAGTGTGACCAAGCGGTCAGAACGGTGGACTTATAATCCTGGTCAGGCCACGCCCTGACTGCTAGTTGGCTTTGCTCTTACTGGAGGAGATCTTGTTACTGTTTCATTCTAATAGACCTTTTCAAGTTTGTTTGTTTGTTTTTTGTTTTGTTTTCTTTTTTTCAGCGTTTGACTGGACAAGTTAAGTAGGTTTGTGTTTTTTCTTTAAATTTTCTCAACTTACGGAGATAATATCTTCGCTCGCTTAGACTTGGCGAATTTTGCAAATTTCAGTGAAGACGCTCTTTCTTAGATTTCCACGATGGTTGAGGAGGAAGATGGACTCTCACGAGGAGGGTCCGGATTGCTTTGTACATTTCGTTTAATTTCCGAACTATGCTCCATTTAAAGATAATTTTGTCAAAATAAAAATCTCTCGTCGCTCTCGTCTCTACGACAATTATCCCAGGGGCGGATCTAAGGGGAGGCTGCAGGGGGTGCGCACCCCCCTCCCCCTGAGATGACCTGCGGTTTTCTAATACAACTGGTATTCTGCAAAAAAAAAAACTGTGGTTTATTGGTGTTGAAGTAGAGCAAGAGACGAGTGCACCCCCTCCTAAAAAAAATCCTGGATCTGCCCCTGTATCCTGTAATAAAAAAAACCGACAATGATAGTAACATGTCGTGAAATTGCAAGGTTAAAACTCACCGGAGGATCCATGTCAGGTATAAGGGGGTGCTCCCATCGGCTCTCCCCAGTTACCGAGTTAAAGTAGTATAACCGGCCGCTGTGTGTCTTTGAGGAGCATAAGACCCAGTTTTCTGGAAGACTGGACTCAAATCTGCGACGGGCTTCTGCGTCGTCGTTAAATTCAACTTCCATTTCGTAGTCCGACTGCAAAAACAGACCATTTTTTATCAAGTTTAGGGTCGTGTGCACAAATTCACAACGAGACGGCTCGTTGAAGCCCTGCACACAGCGCCGTGTAACTAATTATTCAGTTTTAGATAATAGCCTTTCCTCCAATTTCACTTCCGCGCTATACTGTTAACAGACCCTAAAAGCTTAACCCTTTTTCGCTCCTAGGACTGTATAGTGGCCAAAGAAATAATTTACACAGAAAACAATTTAGGTTTATGCAAAAGCTCAACTAAAGAGGTTTCATTTGAATAGAAACCCCATAGGAATGTTCGAGACACGTCTGTGTCCTATCCGCTCATCATCTCCCCTCATCTCCCCAGTTTTGAACAGTACCAGGGAGGGACGTGGATCAAGTTGAGCCTGATAAGAGGATTGCAGGTGTTTAGATCAGATTCACATGCACCAGATGTGTGGATAGTTGAATAACGGAGGTAAACTCCCGGAAAAGGTTAAGGTTTATCGAACCAGGGAAGGGGTTGCTGTAAACATGACTGAGGTCGTAGAAGCTTAAAAAATTTAAAATGCTTTCTATCTTTTCCTCTCGTTAGGTTCTTTCTGCAATAAAGCACGTGTTATAACCGCCATAAGTCATTAAAGTCTTGTAATTCGAAATAAACACACGGGAAGGATCAATAACCGCTTGATGAATTTACAATCTAAAAAAGAGAAAACTATAAGGGCAGAAAGGTATAAAGTCATTTGTGATCCTGATTTCTTCTCTGGATCAATGTATTATACTAGACTCTATGGAATTTTTAATTCCCTAACGGCAGAAAATGCTTTACTTTTAGAATTACAGCCCTTTCGGACCTACAAGCTAGGACCCAGCGTGCCCCATTTTTCTTCCAGGCCGCATGGTAAGTCATGAACTCCCTGTTAAACTAAACCCAAAAGTTATGGCTGTGCAGGACAGAGCAGTGATGGTGACAGAAATGAAATCACTGTAAAAACACGTGTTTTTTGCAGTGACGAACGAATGTCGCGCTCTGCGTTATGGATATTATGTTCTATGTTAGCGATTCTGGAATGTAAGTATCTAGCACATCGAAGTAACACGTGTATGGAAAAAAATCACTTCATGTGAAACATACCTGAAATTGGAAGGCAGTTCATATTACAGTGAACGATTTTCAAAGAAAATTTCCAGTGAAAACATCGCTCATCATGGCTCTAGTTATGTGAATTCCGTATGATTGTGAGTATATATTTACTTTTAGAGTCAAAGGACTCTGAATAATAAGTGACCAGATGTCACATCCAAGTTACGAATTGACAGAAGAAAACAAAAAAGAAAAGGTTTGTCTTGTGTTGTGATTTAATGATAAAAGAAAAGCTTACAGCGATAATATGATTTGGTGACATCATTTAGGCGATTATCTTTCTCCTTATATTTTAAACTAAAGGTACTTTGTTTTAATTGTTTTTTCTTTTTAATTTTCCAAACACTGGCAGCTCAATTCTCAAAAGTTAAACTTATTTTCACTTTTGAACATGTAATTAACAAACAGCCTTATTTTACAATGACAATGTACAGTAAACATCCATTGTATCTAGAGGATTAAACCACTTTCAAATATCATTAATTAAAAAGTATTTCAGGTGGAAAAAGTAACAATGATTGAAATAATTGAATGCCGATTGTTGTCTGAAATGTTTGAAATTGTCACTGTCATTTTTCGGTGGAGGGATTTATATATACAGTAGCTAGACAATCCCTCGAAAATATTAGTAGAGTATACTGCAAATGAAAAATGGAAGAATTCTAAAACTATCCTTCCGCGAAATATTGCTTCATGGTACAGCAAATAAATAACCGAAGTTCGACTTCGTGTTCATGTCCCTTCGGCTCAACCTCGCTCCCAGGGTCCTCTCCCACCCCTATCCATTCTCTCGCTCCAGGGGCCGAGTAAGACGAGTAGAACAGGACCCTGGGAAAGAGGTTGCCTATGGAACAAGCTAGGGTTGGGTCCGGCTTCGCTATTTTAAAAAGTGGATTCGAGCGGAAAGTTGAAATATGGCGTTCTTATCTGGTAATTCAAGAACAATAAAGAAGATTCAGATACTGTTTTACGTAGAATTCTCGCCACGATAATAGCGCAGCACGTCACTGGAGGTAAGGAGTAATTGGGAATTTTCTGTTAGACTTACTATAAAATGAATAGGAGTGTCGGGTGAATCCGGGGTATGTGTGACGTCATTATCATCCGTGATGCAAAGGAAAGGCGTTGGGGAATCAATCAGGTGTAAAGTTTTATGCGTCAGTTCTAGAAATGAAGATGCCTCAGAGCTGTCTGTGTTATAACCATCCTCGCTTTAAAAGAAGATATGGAAAATGTATATAGAATTAAATTAATGATACACCAGTAATACGTAATAATCCTTATTCAGCGCCAAGGGTTCTTTCCCGATCGACTCGTCCACCAAAACGAGGACCGTTAGACGAGAACCAGAGAACCCTGGGAATAAGATTGAAGAATTAAAACAACTTATTCGCCATTTGTACATCTCCCATAATACACCTCGTTTGCTTCCCAAAATTCTGCATACGCATTGTCCTCAATTTCTCATGGAAAGGCTGTAAGATCCAGGAGAAATTGGATACCAAGGCTTTGCAAAATTTGGTGGGGGTGAGGGGGGGGGGGGGGGGAGGGGGCAAACGAGCTGTATGTGCAAATGACGAATACACGGCTGTTTCCGCATTTGCATAAAGCGTTCGTTCGCGACCTGACTCCGAGTGATCCCTTATTTACCTCAGAGAAAGAGTGAGCAAAATACGCGCAGCCATTGACTGTGTTGTAAGAAATTTTCTAAAACTAATTCAGTGCACATTCCTGCACTTGTTGTTCACCGGTCTTTGGCCTTGTTATCCGATTTGCGTTTAAAATAAAGCCTCTGGGAAGAGGGGGAAGGAAATGGTTGCAGAAAATTAGTGTAGGTTGGACTTTCGTTGCCTGTGTAAAGACGCCCCCTCCCCTAAAAAAAACCGTTTTTTTTTTCAGGGGAGGGGGAATCTGTATACGTGCTAGGACTTTTAGTAAAAAAAGAAGATAATACACTACTCGTTCTTCGCCTGTAGTCTAGTGCAAAAAAATAATAATGATAACTGAAAAACCTGTTCCCAGGGCCGCTCTTTTATTACTCTTGTTTTCCCCAGAAGTAAATGCTTAAAGGCGACAAAACTCCAGAGCACCCGCGTTAGCCTGCACAACGGACGCAACTGGTAAAAAGGCGGGTTTTGGAGCGCTCACGCATCAAAACCCGCCTAAGCACCCTGCAAAAACGCCGGTTGTACAGGCTGCCGGCCTGGGTGAAGAGACACCCCGGGCAAGTTAAAAATAGTATTGTACCGTGGCAACCACCCACCCCACCCTTGCCGGGAAAGCCTAAATTACTTTGCACTCCAGGGTTAACACTGGGGTGTGAAAATGTTGCAAGTAATAAAAACACCAATTTGAAAGATGAAAACAGATTTGGCGATTCGATTCGATTTTGCCAGAAGTTTAAATAAAAGCAAACAGATAAAATGACTTTATAGCAATGATCATGAATTCTGCTGTGTGGAAGGAAGACCACCCCAAAACGGTTTTCGAAACTGAGACAATAAACAGCTCATGTCTCACACTCCTTGATACCGATATGCTCCTACTGCGTATCAATTTCAACTTGTAAGAAAAGATAACAGCGTCGACATCCGTTCATCCGCTGTTCGTAGAAGTGTTTCAACACTGTAATCACTATTAGCATTGTTCAGTGTATCTGGATCATTTACACTTACTAACAAAGCGATTGACCTTTTCGAAATGATCAATAACTGCAACCTCGTCCCCAGGGCTTTTCCCTTAAAAAATGGGTGGGGCGGGAAAAGGCCCTGGCATCGGCTGGTCACGTGTCCCCTCGTACACCCTAAAATCCTGGGTGTAATAAATTAGCGCTATGTGAAAAGCTGAAATTATGCGTAACCTCACAGCGCGCGATCTTGGGCGGCCTTTTATATCTCTTGACGAGTAACGAAAAGTTTTACAAGATTTCCTTCTTGTCACAGATACTGGCTATGGTAATTTTTTGCTTTCCTCCGATTTCTATGAAGGAGACAGCGAGCGGTAACATTTGTAAAACGTCCTTCATAGAGCGATATAAATGACAAACAAGCTATCGTACATGCATAAAGTTCGTTCTGGCATGGAAAAGTCCGGTTTTGCGACTCCTTTGATATTTTATTTATTTCTTGCGAAGTGGACCGCCGTACACAACCTAGTTCTATTCACCTTGACTCTCAGCCATAACATAGCGACACGCGTTGGTTTAGACTTAGCCTGTATGACCTGTATTTTTAAAAAATTCATCGACCTCTGCGAGACTTGACCGAAACCGGAAACCGCGCATGAAAAGTTTCTGGCACCCAGGGTATCAAACGACTGGTAACAAAGGAAGACTTGGGTCCATTTAAAATTGACAGAGCTGTGGTTGATGCCAATCGATCGGTCAATCTTCCCTTTGATATAAGGAAAATCCTTTGTACTTATCCTCGGCAGAGAAAAGATATAAGAGATCTTAAAATGTTTCATATCGAAGACCTGTCATCATTCCTGGCTGGAGGGCCGACTTGCATCCGGCGCGGACATTTGTTTGTTTCATGGTCGGGTTGTAGAGAAGACCAGACTCCATAAAGCATTTTGATGAACAATTCTATTTCAATTAAGTTCAATTTGTTTAAATTCACTGTAGATCCTAGAGGCAAAGGCCCGCATTTTTGATTGACATTGAACAAAATCACTTTCTGCTTGATCGTACAGTAATTCCACGGTCACGATGAATTTCAGTCGAAGCACGCCTCGATAACAACTTGTCTCAACTCTAAAGCATTTGACATATTTTGTACGTGACAACGTAGAGCCGGTACGCCCTTTCATAAACTTGTAGCATTTGAATAATACGCAATTAAATGGATCTTAAGCTTTTGAATCGCACAGACGCGAAAATATTGACATACAGTTCGCGATATTATCCATTGTTGCTCCGTTCGACTTCTGTCAGCGCAAAACCAGCGGGTTGCATATAAATTAGCTTCTCAGGAATATTTAGGCTGTGCACGTGACCAGCCGATGCCAGGGCCTTTTCCCGCCCCACCCATTTTTTAAGGGAAAAGCCCTGGGGACGAGGTTGCAATAACTGAAGATATCTAAGGAATAAACTTACCCAAGAGATGACATATTTTCCAACAAATTATACGTGTATATTCAGCTTACGGTCCTTACGCAGCGAAAAGCGAGCCACGTGTGGTCATTTTACGCAAGGTCGAGAGACCCTGCGAGAGACACGGTCCGTGTAGTAAAATAATGCATCCAATCTCGATGAATTCCTGTCTTCGCAAATGAATAATTCCGATTCAAAATGCGTTACAAACTATAGAGAATATAGATGATCAGGAAAGAACTTAACATCGTCTAGGATCTTCTAAAAAACAAAATCGACTATGAAAGTGGTGTTTTGTATTGCGATCAAGTAAGTCTTTCAAACATGTAATCAGTTAATGAAGACCAACTGCTGTGCCAAACAAAAGGTTCTTGTTTTTGTTCTTTTGTTACTCACTACCGCTGTTACTTATTTATTATGTTAATCCTTTTGGTCGAGAATCCAAGGTTTAATTCGTTTGATTGGCAATGCAAGGCTAAGGGAAACAGTGGGTAACTTAAGATTAGGTGTCCCTGTTTTTCTTGTTGCTTTTAATAGTCTGGGACCAGGAAAAAGGTAAGAAAGGAAGTGAAACAGCGGAAAAAGAATCGGCCGGCGAAGAGAGTCGAGCGGTGGACTGGAGAGGGGATTTTTTCGCCTTTTCCCGCCACCCGGTCCCGCCACTACGGAGCCTGGTCCCAGGCTAGTATTGCTTTTGTAAAGGAGCTACCGCTACCCTTTGTGCAAAAGTAGGCAAGTGGGGTGGGGAGCGCGTGATCCCATAGTAGCGCGACCCCCTTCCTCTTCCCTTTCGAAAGCCTGTCTCGCATGCTAGAGGCAGGTTAGCCAGCGTGTCGCGCGTTCGTAACCGGATTTAAAAAGATCTAAAAAGAGATCCAAGAGCGCCTGATTTCCACTTAAAACACCTGCCATGCAGGGGAGGTGTACCTAGAATGACTGATGTACATGTTAGGCCGATGTTAGGTCGAGAAAGTGAAGGTTACTAGACTAAACCGTACACTAGCGATTCAGAGTATTGTGTGTGACAGGCAATTTTCAACATTTCCGCTGTTGCCAATGATCCATGAAAAAAGAAGTGGCGATAACTTACTGGTTTTTACATCTGACATGAAAAAATTGCTAACTGGCGCTTAAGTTTGAGATCTAAATTCGCGATTTTTTTCCAGCAAAATGCAAAAAAAGTTGGTCATCTTTCCGCGAAATGAAACTGACCCGCGAAAGATTCTTCCAAGTCAACAAAAGCGAAATCAAAGGTCATGCCCAAGTAATGTCAGTGTGATTGCCTCGCAGAAATTCTTAGGGAAGAGAACGCGTGACGAAGCAAGCGAAGCCCCAGATCGTGGTCGGAGACAACGTGGCTTTTTATTTATATTAAGGATCGCGTTCAGTCTCTGTTGAATCACTGAGTATGGCGTCTGCTGCTGTGAGAAGTGGGCACTTGATGGCAGATTTCAATTACTTCTTACTCCAAATAGCCAATGAAATAAAAAGCGACGAATTGGCGGAGATGAAATTTCTATGCGATTTACCGAGAGGAAAACTTGAGCAAATCACAAACCCTACGGAGCTCTTAAACATCCTTAGTAAAAGCGATAAAATCAGACCGGGAGAAGTGATGTATTTGGTAACTCTACTGGAAAGAGCAGGTCTCGTTAAGCTTGCTGGGGAAGTCATGGAGCAAGGTAAGACGAGTAAATTATTATTTACTTTGAAACGACTTTCGTTGCTCGAGGTGATGTGGTCATGGAATGACTTGAATGTGGAGTTCCTTTATCTTATTTTATGTTGTAATGCTCGTTCTATTGTAACCCTCGCCTGTTTTTTTCAGTTAGAATACTTGATCACTGCATGCTCAATTCAAAAACTTATCCCTCAGTCCCCAACTCTGTGAGCGCCATAACCAATAAACGCACCGAAGCGGAAATGAAAGCGAAACTGTGTACGCTCATCCATGCATAGTAAACATTCTCGCGGTGTCGCGAGTACTCTGAGGTACTTTTTTCCAGTAGGGAACTCACTGTCGGGGACTACAAACGGGCCTTTGGGACTGCGGAAGTAGTCGTTTTTCAATCCCTAAGTTAATAATTTTTCGAGTAAAGGACCGTGGGACTACAGATTAAGTCGCTTTGCTCATTCACTTATAATACAAACTCCGATAATTCTTCTTCGACAAAAGGACTGTCGATGGCTCATCCGGGCTTAATACTAACTCAGTAACACCTGTGTTCTCCCAACACAAGTATCTCAAGCATGACATATATCTATCAAGAACTGTTTCTTTTTAATTTTCTCTTATTCGTGTGAATTGTACGCATAATTTATGACAAGTCGAAGGCGAAGGGCAAATTCCTTTTAGGCCTAGTTCAGACGCCGTACTCTTCATGTGCCGAACCTAACTGAATAAGTTCGACTTTGGAGCGACACTGGCGCGACATCTGATTCAGACGGCGTACCGTGTGTCGAACCTAAGTTAAGTTCGACAAAAGTTCGACAGACTCTGTCGAACTAAACGCTTTTGCCGCACCAAACGAAAACTGCCGTACCAAATTGATTCAGACGCCGCTCTTTTGCCGTACTTAATTCATCAGTTAGGTTCGGCACATGAGTGGAGCGGCGTCTGAAACAGGCCTTAGAACACCAGTGACCTACACTGGGAGAACAAAAAGGTCTATTAAAGGTTCATAGAGCTTCTTTTTCTAACGCCTGTTTGACGTTTTCAATGCAACTGTTCATTTCTTAGCCCTGAATGTTTTCTTGTAAATCATCTGGGTCGTGCCGGTAATTTTATATGTCTGTTATTGACGTTTTCCGGGAAGAGTATCTACCAGTAGTTTCTCGTCTTATTTCCGGACAATCTTTGGATTTGTTTTGCAACACGCGTGTTGATCAAAGAACAAGAAACCTGAAAGTCTGAAACAACATATTGCACCAGTTGTAGTTTATAAATTCGTTATGAGAGACTCTTTATAGTTAACTGAGGTTTTTAAAACGGTCAATGTATTTTGCTTGTCGATCGTACAAAGAGTTTTGTTCACCTAATTGCTGGTTTTTCGTGGACAACGTCTCTTTCGTTTCACAATTACAGAGAAGCTAAGGGACCTTTTCCGGCGTGAAGTTCGTTTGGTGTGGGTCTGAATATTATCAGTTTTGATACCTGATTTGATACGGTCTTTACCCCGAGGGGTCTTAACCTGGAGGAAAATCGCCTCGGCTAACCACGTTAAGCACCTAGGCTGCGTTTAAAGAAAGTAAACGCATCCCTGTACACGAGCAGTGGAGTAGGGACCAGTTACTCCGGATTTTTATGGATTTAATGAACTTTTTTAGTGGCATAAATTAACGCCAATGACGTCATGCATATCATTAAGATAGGATAACCCCGGTGTGCAGTTTGCATTCCGAGTCCGCATTCTCGTGGTTAGACTGCAGTCTTCCGTCTACATTCTGCAAATGTAACACTCAAATACAGTTTTTCTTTTTTCCCAAGGACAGTCGACTTCACTAGGATCTTATAGCTCCGACACAACACTTCCTCATAAAGAATCACATTTTACAGGCAGAGAAGCAGAGGTGCAAGAAATTGTTCAAAAACTTACCCAGGACCCGAATCCTTCACGCATCATCATTATTGTTGGCATCCCTGGGATGGGTAAGACGGAAGTTGCCATTCACGTCAGTCACTTACTTCAAGAGAAACACGAAAAGTCTGTTATATTCATTGAACAAAAACAAAAGCTCTCAGAAGTCTGCGGCGAAATCCTCCGTAAAATTAATCCTCTGGCTCCGAGACTCTCAGAGAGTCATGATATGGTATCGATAGCGAAAAGGCGACTTAAAGAGCTTGATGAGAAGAAAGTTATTGTATTAGACAATGTAGAAGGTATACAACAACAACAACAACAACAACAACAACAGCAACAACAACAACAACAAGGAGAGCAATTCGACGACTTTTTAGAATATGTAGGAAGACACGCACCTCGTGTTCAGCTGATCATCACCACTCGAATGGATGTGGATTTTCATTCTCTGAGCGTACATAAGGTGCTTCTAGACCGTCTGGACCCCGGTTCTTCTGCCAAATTACTTCAGGACTCAGTTCCAGACCAAAATGAACTGCACATTAAGGAACTCGGCGGGCTTTGTGGGATACCGCTGGTTCTTATCCAATTCGTATGCTTAATGAGAAACGGCTTCAGAGCGGAAACGTTGGTCAGACGTCTCAGAAAAAGTCCCATCCAACTTCTGAAGATCAATGCAAAAAAAGCTTACAATGATTTGTGTACATTCCTACTCTATCTTCCAAAAACCATAAAAGCAGACCTTGTTCGCCTTTCAATTTTTCCATTGGCGTTTTCCGTCGAAGACATGACGGTTCTCTTTGGTGACCTATCAGAGCCAGAGGATGTTAAGGCCAAGATGGTCGGGTACTCTCTTCTTCGAAGGATAAACGATACAACGGTGGTTTTGCATCCTTTGGTCCGCGAGTTCCTCAAAGCTGAGAGGAAACTTCTCAACATGGATGATGTTGGTAAAGAAGCACAGAAAAAGTTTAATCAGCATTATGTGGCACTGCTCCAATCCTTAAGTAAACAATTCATCACCAAGCAGAAGTCGAAAGAAGCTATTTCAACCTTTCGGGCAGAAAAAGCAAACATCCTGGAAATGTTCAAAAATTTCCTGCACTCCGAAATTGACCAGGAAGACACCGAGTTTTGCATAGACGTCGCTAACTCCACCATGGTTTTAGATTTCTTGGCCAAAGTTTTATCTCCACCCTTTAAGTGTGTAAAACTGTATGAAGACTGCTACCACATTGCCAAAGCATCTAATGACATGAGAAGACTTGCGGATTGTCTAACTTCCTTGGGATTTCTTGGCCTCTATAAAGAAGCTCACCGAGGGGTCAGCCAAGATACTCTTGAGAAGTTTCAGCGGGCCTATGAAATCCGGAAGAATTTGCCAAAGGAACAACAGCACTGTGAGACGCATGCACACACCATCTCCAAACTTGGGCTGTGTTACGCACTTCTGGTAAAAATACGAATATAATTAAGTTCTCTTTTTTAAGTGCCGTAAATGTTTAAAATAATATTACTTCCATTACATGACGTACAAGAGAAAAAAAATATTTTGATGCCAATGGGACAATACAAAAGGGGCCCTGAGGGGGTTTCTTCGAAGTACCCGCACCTTTTCGGATACTTTGTAGTTTTAAAGGAGCTGTGTCACGAAATTCAGCCAAATTAGGTAATTACAAAATGCCCGTTAAATTAAGAGAAACGTGAAAATAACCGCTTAAAACATTAAAGGAAGGTTAAAATAACACAAGAGATACAACAGATGCCACGAATGGTAAAAACTGAGGAAGATTGAAACGGATTGAAATGAGGATTTTTGAGGACTGTTCAGCCTAACAGTTTTTCAAAGTTGATCTCTACTGTCTCAACTTCAAAAATAATGCTCTGGAGACATATTTGTTTGTCTCGAATCTCTGATTTTGTCATTTCCATGTAATTTCCTTGCTTGCTTTAAGTTCCATAGCGATTGAGGGCGAGTAATTGGCAAAATTAAACAAAATGAACTGGACTGCTGTGACACAGCCCCTTAAACCAAAATTAAATCTCAATGCTGCCACTTTGTAACAGTTCATCATAAGACATCCGAAGAGAAAAACAGGCCATGATAAGCATGTCGTAGCATATTAAAAGTAAATGCCCGATTGAAATACTGGCCTTGGGGCATTCCACGGGTAGGCTTTATTTATTTATTATTTATTCCAAAAAGTAATAACAATAAATTGTGCGCAGGATCGCTGACTTTATTTCGCAACAGATTAAGGATTTTTTAAATATTAATTAATACGACTGCAAATAGTTTTAATTATGATATGCAAATGATGTTTTTATTCTACTTTTTAGGTTTTAGATTTTTCTGTCTGTATATAATGTTTTAGATTCTAGATTTTAACTTTTCATCATTTATTATGGGGAATCCTTTATATAGGGTTGACCTCTAGATATCCCCTTTCGAGATTTGTAACTTTAGTTTTTATTTCTTGAATAAAGTATTGTATTGTATTGTATTGAATAGCTTTCTAAGCCAAAAAAAATAGTCCTTGGATCCAATATATTTGTATGTTAAAATGTTTTTTTTCTTGTTATAGGGCAAAGGAGAACAAGGACGCGACCTAATACAAAAGGGTATTAATCTGAGGAAGGAGCTTGGAGTGGCTCTGTATGTAGCAGCAGGTTGTTGTGATCTTGGAAGTGAGTACCTAATTCATTCACTTTCTCTGTGAAAACTTAACTTTCCAATTTAATTTGTATTAATAAAACCATCATGTCATTACGATGGCACTTTTTTTTCTGGCTCGAACCAATGATTTAGAATTAGTTTAAATAATCAGTAACGGTCATGTTACTGTGTGCTGCAAAAATGTGATTAATCTGTATCCACTTATCCAGCTTTTGTGTCTATAAATGGAAGTTGTCGAGGTGCGGACGACTTGTAAAATACATAGACACTGGGCGAGTTAGGCAATTCAGTGAACCTCTCGTTTTTCGGTGCGCTCATAAATGCCTAAAGTAGGAACATTTTTATGTAAGTATAGTTTGGAGCTGACCAAACTATAAGTCTTTCGAACGCACTTGTGTTAAACACTAATTAAAATACATTTCGACGCCTTAAACGAGCTTTTTTTAAAACTTGTTTTAGACACCTATAGAGCGTGCGGGGACCATAAACAAGCAATAGACATCTGGAAAAGAGAAACTTTACCAGTCTATAAAGATGTGCTTGGTGACCACCCTTGGACAGCCTCGATCCTGCGATACATAGCCAGTTCGTACAGGTGTCTTGCGGAATCTGAATCTGCAGATTCTGGAATAGCTGATCAAGCTGAAATGTACAGCACAGAAGCTCTAGAATTGCGAATCAAGCTGCTAGGGGAACATCAGGATACCGCTCGATCCCATGTTGACCTTAGCGACATCTTCTACATTAAAAAAGATTTCAAGTCAGCTATGGAGCAGCTTGAAAAGGCCATTAAGATCCAGAAAGACGTTTTAGGCGAAGAACATGAGACCACGAAGAAAACAGTAGAGCAATTGAAGAAAGTACAGTCCATGGTAGAATGAAAGATATAGAGAATATAACATGGCCGCGCGGAGATACGAAATTTCTCTTCGAGTGTTGAAAAATATTTCACGCGTGAGCGCAGCGAACGAGTCAAATATTTTTTTCAACACGAGAAGAGAAATTTCGTATCTCGTCGCGGCCATGTAATGTTCTATTTATTCTATAAACACCAATGAACTACCAAACCATTTCACTTTAATAGTTTTTTGGTGAGAAAGGCGCGATTTATTATTAAGCCATAGCAACGGTGATATTTTCACATGTGAAGATAACATGTTATTTTCACATGTGAAGATATCAAGTTTTCGCGCGAAAGCTCACCTGGTATTTCATTGGTGTTTATATAATAAAGGGTCTTATTATCTGAGATGATGAGGTGATGTGACAAGTTTTACAAGCTGACATGGAAGCTTGGACCAAAGGCAAGCAAGGATTTGCGAGTTGTATCAGTTTAGGCCCCTTTTATATTTCCTTACAAAAGATGGTGCACCTTTTAAATGAGAAACAAAAAGTTAGCTCAGCTAGAAGAGTGACCGTCCAGCTGGGTCACCCTCCTAGCCAGGCCAACTTTTCTCCGTGTAAATATTTTGCTCTCCTAGCTGGGTAAACTCGGTCAAGGCCAGACAATCAGAGCATTCGCGAGCGCTGTTGCCCAGCCCGTGACAGATTTTCTCCATATAAATTAGGCCTTAAATATCCAGTGGTGGAGCTGCTCATTTAAAAGCGTTTTCTTATTCCGTGGGATTGACTACTAGTATTTTATTTTCTCCTTCATGGCATTCGAAGATATCTTTTTTTGGAATTTTCAAAAATCTGATCGCTCTCAGAAAGAGTGAATACGATCGAACCAGAGGGAATGACATTTTAAAAACTGCCAAAGGCCGGTCATTACCTATGACCTCGAATCTGGGAGGTTTACGGCATCATAACTCTCGACCTTCATCCCTGAAATTTCAACGCTTTTAGAAAAAAGTAGCAGAAAATGAAACTTGGCAGGTTTGCAACAAGTGATAAATTATCAACTAAGTTTTAAGTGTTAGGTGCTGTAGTTTTCTATCTTTGTGCGAATTTTAACAAAAAGTTAGCTCAGCTAGAAGAGTGACCGTCCAGCTGGGTCACCCTCCTAGCCAGGCCAACTTTTCTCCGTGTAAATATTTTGCTCTCCTAGCTGGGTAAACTCGGTCAAGGCCAGACAATCAGAGCATGCGCGAGCGCTATTGCCTAGCCCGTGACAGATTTTCTCCATATAAATTAGGCCTTAAATATCCAGTGGTGGAGCTGCTGATTTAAAAACGTTTTCTTATTCCGTAGCTAAGCGTATGTGCATACACCCTGCTAGCAGAGCCTTTCTTCCACTTACGCTCGGTTTTAGCGTTCAGTCAACTCTCTCTAGGGCGGACACCTTTGGTACCGGTACCAAGTGTCCATCTTATAGCGAGTCAAATAAAGGGAGTAAAGAAAGGCGGGGACCAACTCTAGGTGTCCGTTTTTCAAAGGTGTCCGTTAAGAGAGAGTAGACAGTACTCGAAAGACACTGCATGAATAGAGTAAGACCTTTGTTGAGCAGGTGTTTCTTGTTGTCGGGATATAGTACTTGACCAAGGTTTTACAGTTATGCACTTGTAACAGCGGACGCATTTATAACCATCCCTATATGAATAGACGAATGCTTGCACTCGAAAAACCATTGTGACGAAATACAACATTGACTAGTCCATTAGGTCGGGCTTCGGTAACTTCAAAGGTTTGACGCGATGAAGGCAGGGGCTCCTTTTGTCCTCCTCACTCAAGAAGACAAAAAATAGCTCTTCTCGCAGGGTGATATGCCCAACAAATGAACAGTTACTGAAACTTAGCACGCCATTCACGTTTCCCGGTCGAAAACCAATCAACTGCTGCATTTTTCCACTTAACTAGAGACTGAGAATTTGTTTCCCATTGACGTCGAAAGGCGGACGAGTCTAAGAAATAAAAATTGCCAAAACAGGGACCGCGGAGGGGGAGGGGCTGGTAGGGCCGCGGCCCCACCACTTTTTTACGCCCCCGCCCCCACTTTTTGAGCTAAAAAAAAAATTATTAAAATAAAAAAAAGACTTGAAACAAGTTTTTTCCGTCTATATTCCGCTATATTCTCTGTATTTTCTTTAATTTCAAACACCAGGCATTTTGTGGGGCTCCTGTGCTTTTCGCGGTAATTGTGCTCTGGGGCCGACTTGCCCCTTGATCAAACGCCATGCCTTGGCCACCCCTTCGCTTCTTTCGGCAGCGTGTTTTGTACTTCCAGCTCCGGCAGAGTTTTTTATCAGTTTTATCAGACGAAATGAAGAAAATTACTAGCTTTTTCAAGCCAAACGAAGGTGAGTAGTTGTTTTGAGTTAATAAAAGTTTTATCTTTTGTCAGTTTCTCCTTTCGAATCAATGAAATATTCGATGGCAAGAAGAATTATATTACTTGAACAGTGAGCGGCCATAGTTAGAAATTTTTCAGATCACTTCAGTGTAGTATTTTCTATACTAAAATTGTAATCGCGTCTTTTCTTGCATTGAATCTGAACTGACCGTGTATGTTGGCCGACCTATAAAGAGCAACAAATACACTGGATAAAGTATGCAAAGTCACGCGACAGAAACAAATCAAATACTATGATTTTATTCCTTTTTTCGATTTTCAATATGAAAAAATTATTTTCAATTGTCAGCCCTGCCACTTTTCACCTTGCTCCGCGGTCCCTGCTTTGTGTGGGAAACCAATCGAATGCTAAACTGAAAGAGGTTTGTTTTTGCTAACAAACTATGCAAAGAACATTTGGGAAATTTGAAGTAGGTGTACGCGCTTGGCTTGGTGTAGGATGAGCCCACCACATTTCAAAACGTTCCGCCCCCTCTGTCCATTGATACAGCACCATACTTTCATTAGAACGCGGCGGGATGTCTAGAGATCAGCCACAGGTCCAACCTCCTACCCAGGGTTCTCTCTCTTGGTTCGAGAAAGAACTCTGGTTGCGACTGGTCACATGGAAAAATGTGTCCATAAATTGCGCAGCGTTGGTAGGTCTTCCCTTAAGACCCCCTATCTGGGGTAGGGAGAAAATTCTAGCTTCAAAATGACACTTGAGTTTGTTTACTTCTAGTTACGATAAGTTGACGTAGTACGATCAGCTTTGTAAAATTCAAAATGTCTAGTTACGATAACGTTATTTTGAAGGCAAAATAGATTATTGCTTAGAGAGTTTGTACTTGAAAAAAGATTCGCTCGCCGTCCTGCCAACAGGATACGGAAAAACTTGCTCGATTTGCACGTGCAAAATCAGCTTTTCGTAAATTTGTCTACTCCACACGTGCAGTTTAGAAAAGGAAAAGATAATGCAACACCACCCAGACGGCCGTTTAAAAGATTATATTTGTTATTTTCCGATTTGGTTAATTTATCAGCTGGTGCACGATATACCAAGTAAATAGCCAACCTCTTTCCCAGCGGTCTCTTGCATTATGCAATACTATTTTTTCGGGAGTTGTTGACATTTTCAAATACCCGCGCCATCCGAGCTGATAATAAACGAGGCTGTAAATTCCTCCCGGCCTCCGACATAGTAAATTTTGTCATAGCGACAATTATTTACTCTTCTTTTCCTCTCTTATTTTTGGCTCCCAGATTTTGGGAGCCACGTGTCCGCCCGTGTCCAGGTTCGATTGTGTTCGATTACCGAACTTAATCGAACTCAATCGTTCGATTAAGTTCGATTAAGTTTGATTATCAAACTGTCCGAATGTTTGCGTCGGGTTAACACGCTGTAAAAACGCGTTAAAAAAATGACGCATATTTATGCCATTCAATGTCTTCACAAAATTTGATATCTCGAAATGGGGAGTTGACACCTTTTCAACAGTAGTGCAGCGCGAAAAAAAGCAAAAACAACAACAACAACAGACAAACAAACAAAACAACTTCAATTTTGCACTTTCACGGGGTCGGGGAATGCCTAGTCAACCAGCTATCTTAGGTATCCCGCGAGTGTCCCTCCCCCCGGGTACCCATAACACATTTTCACTGGTGATTTAAGGGAGAATGGGGATACCCTTAAAAAACCTAAGATATGGGTGCTCAATTCAGTGCACTATGGCAGCGCCTTATTAGTAGTCCATGGTACTTAGCCTGTGTACAGCCGCCCCTCCCCTGACAAAATATTAGCGGAGCTCCACCCGCGCGCAAAGCGCACGGGGGCGGAGCCCCATAGCTAAGGAAATGTGGTAATCTACCTATCCCAGAATATTTGGTAATCACGTGACGGTACACCGAGCGAGCGATCGAGCGAGCGACCGTCCGTCTGCACCACAGGCATACCAATGTAAAATAACTCAATCAACAGGTATGGGAACCCAAATGCAACTCAAGGTTTTATTTGGAAGGAAATCACATGGCCGCCCGGACTTTTTTAAAGAAGAAAGTCGTGTCTTTTTCGGCGTTATTTTTTATGTGTACACTAACGTGGATGACAGAGAAAGAGCTAGAGCGAGTTACTGAAAATTCGTGGGAAGAAAAACATGGAAATTCAAAGCGGCGGTGAGAAAATGAGAAATGCTAGCGGCCAGCAAGGTGAAAATGAGCGGCAGTGAAAAATAAAAGCGAACATGAACCCTGGAAAGAAAATATTGGGTAAGCACATTCGACAATTTCTCCATAAAAATATTGTGTAACTAGGAAGTTTGACGTTGCTGCGTTGTAGTCGTGCAAAACAACGGCAAGGGAAAGACAAAAAAGTGTGCTGCACGTGCAATTTGTTTTTTTGCTAATTAGATCCATTAGTCTTGAAGCCATTTTCATTGCCGTCCTCCGTTTAGCATTACACGATTTAATTTTAATTGTTTACACGTATATAGTAAATCGAACGTTCGAAAATCGAACTCAATCGAACTCAATCCGTGGATTGAGTTCGATTGAGTTCGGCAATCGAACGAAATCGAACACCACACTTTCAGTGAGTTCGATTTCCGAACAAATCGAATTCAATCGAACAAATCGAACTCAATCGAACTCAATCCGTCTGATTGTGTTCGATTGAGTTCGGAAACCGAACTCAATCGAACACAATTAAATGGATTTCGTTCGATTGGCTCTGGTGAACCTATACAAAGCAAGCCCAAAGCAAGCCCGTCAAAGCAAGTTTTTCTTGCGCTTTTTTTACTGTTTATTCAATAACACACATTTATATATATTCGCGAATCCCTTACAAACATCTTCACTTACCACGTTATCGAAACATTTACAGGCCACAGGGAAGCAACCAGTTCACGTTGAAGGTGACCTAATTGTCCGCGCTCGTTTGCAATTCGGAAGGCACGGCCTTTCTCGCCTATTTTCTTTAAAACCCTGAAAACTTCGCCATCCTTGACGTCAAAGCGGCATTCCTGGTAGCCTTTGACTATACATGTGAAGCTTACGATCCACAACGCATCTGAAGCCATTTCTGCGGAATTTCTTCGTTTACGAAAAACACCTGCGCTACACTCAGGGCTGAAGTAACTCGAGCTTCTAAGATCTGGTAATGGATTTTCAACGTCTGTTTTACATAAATCACGAGTTCGAAAATCGAACGTTCGATTGGGTTCGATTGATTTTTTTTCTTTTCGGTGAGTTCGATTTCGTTCGATTGCCGAACTCAATCGAACTCAATCCACCGATTGAGTTCGATTGAGATCGATTGGGTTCGATTGAAATTTAGTTCGATTGGGTTCGATTTACTATGCCGGGTATTAACCAGAGCTTCGCTTTTAGCCCGGCTAAATCTATATATTAGTCCTCGAGAATGACACGTATTTGTTTGTTTTAGCCTGGCTACGCCCTTGATGAAAGATGTGATGTGATTGGTAGATTAGGCTGAGCTTAATGATCTGTATTCAATTTGCACAGTGTCGCATCTCACAGTAGTACTTTGTGGAGACCCATACGGCTGGTACGTTAGTAGAGTACGCAAAGCCATCGAAAACCATTTACTTGCACAATACGTACGTGTGTAAAAGCGTTAACAGCTGTTCCATCAAAGAACGCGTGTTGCCAAGAATTTGGAATCACATGAGTCACTCCAACGGCTCTCAAATGTGCTTAATGTAAATTATCGATTTCCTGCTTGTGCTGAAGTCCCTCAATTCCTCGTTAGCTGCTCAACGGATTAGAACTGTAGTTCTAGGTGGAAATTGAATTTTACGAGGTAAGTCATATCACAGTTTCGCTAAGAAATGCATTGTTCTCTCAAGCTTAATCCCTTACTAGAACGATTCGAGGCATTGAACTTTACAGCATCGGCGTAGTTGTCATAGCCCAGACAGCGTCCTATCGGGTTCATTTTTGAGAAATTTGCTAAATAGATATATTCGTACAACAATTTCACACTATTTCGCATATTATAATTTATATGAATCAGGTCGAAAAGTATGCTTAATTAATGTTTGGAGCTGTGTTATTTTCATCGATCAGAAACAGTACTTCCGCTAATTGTTAGTTGCCACAGGTTTTTATTACGCAGACTGCATACCGCACACTGCAGACTGCAGACCAAGTATAATATCCAGACTATGACTAAAACAGCCGTGAAAACCTTTCCGCTTTTCTAATTTACGAAAATTCTGTTTCTATGCATTGGCAGAATACCGTGAAGGTCTTAGGTTTAAATCAGCACTGAACAGTTCCATCACAAACAAACCAAAGGTCACCCAATCAGCCCATGCTATTGAATAAACTATTACGACTTTCAGTGTAACAAAGTATTTTGTTTTAACAGCATAGTGGTTTGCTTTAGGGCCTGTTTACAAGGAGAGAGGGTTACTCTTGTGCTAGACTTACCCTAGCAAGCGGGTTAAAGATAGCCCGGGTTTACAAGCAAAATTTCACAGATAGGGTTACACGACGTGTTTCGTCACATGTGACTGCATAAGAAAAAAAAAATCTTGGTAACGTCAGGAGCCCATCTCATAGGCTTCTGGTAAGGTCTACCCACCTAGTAAACACAGGGTTAACTCACCTGCCCGGAACAACTTTCCTCCGTCATTCGTGACAAGTAATCTTGACAATTTGAATGCTGAGCTAAATTATAAACATCGCACAATGTAAAGTATTTTCTGAACAAGATAACTATAATATTTTCCCGTTTTTTCGTGAATTTAGGTTGTTTTTCATAGTCAGGGTAACCTTAGCGCTAGGTTAACCCTACCTACCTTAAAAAAACACATCGCGTAAATTAAAAAAAAGAAAACAAATGTGCGAGTACTAGGGTTACCTTGCTTGGGTAACCCTCTCCCTCCTTGTAAAGAGGGCCTTAGAAAACAATCTACTTTTTTAATCAGTTAGGTTATTTGCACAAACATCAACAATAACCAAAACACCAATTATCAAGCTTGTAATTATGTATCTCAAGAAAATATCATGATGAACACATTATATTGTTGCTTGAATTCCATCTAGTGCTGCACTTACAATTCGTAATTAGCTACAGCTGTAATTAAGCTGACTAAACACCTTTGAACAGCAAATTTTCAGGCTTTTGAGTTGTGAATCTTCGTGTGTTTGCTCGCACTATGGAGTGGAACAGAAGAGAACGCGACCTTGTGGTAAAAATTACCCCAACATCACCTTGCGCACTTGCTACTAAAAAAGTACCGGAGACCACCATGCGCGCCTAGTTTCATCAAATTGCCAACGCTTCGCTTTCTACAAGATAGAGATAGTGTTCGCTATAGCCACTCCCGCTTCATATTCCATGTTTGTAAAGATTTCTATTGTAAACTAGAAACACGTTCAAGATCGCAAAAATCTTGCGAAACTGCAAAGGGTCAGCGGTGAAAATAAAGGGAAACAAGCCAAAGGGAAAAAATGTGACAAAAAACTAGACGGAAAAAAATTTGAAAAGAAAACGAATATAGCCACGCTGTGATTCGAACTCAATTTCAAGTCGTCATTCTTGCTGCAGTGCCGTTTTTCAGCCGCTTGTTGAGTGGAATGTTCCCGTGCTTGTCGTTCTTTTTCATTTGCCTCAGAAATTAGTCGCGATTCACCGATAGTAAGCATGGTTTGGCAGACGATGAATAAAGACGTCAGCCTTTCATGAAAAAAAAAAAAACATGATAGTGCACCACAGCATTTGGTATCATTCGCACCTGAAGTCATGCACCTTGGCGTCAACTGCGGACTACCAAGCCGATAAATAGAAATATTACCAACTTGAGTTTCTGCCTCCCTGAGCGACCCACGCGGCGACAAATTTATGAATTCGCTTCAAGGGGAATTAATTTTGAAATGAGGAGGAAAAGGTTATGACTGTTTTAAATCAAATTTATTATTATCAAACAATATTCTATTTCAACTTTCAGTATAACAAAAATGTATTTTATTTCAACAGTATCATAACGACGTTAAAAATGGACAACAGGAACAATAACAATTTAATTCTACACAAAAGAATGTCTAGCTATGTCTTATGTCCACTTTTTCAACTCTGATACTCTATATCCCTATTACTGTTAACATTCCAAAAGTACAAATCAAGCGAAGTTTCAAAAACGGGCAGGTTTTTTCACAACACGGCCGCTAGATGTCCTAACTTCTGGTTAAGGAGCACTAGGCTTTGTGTTTGCAGAAGAGGATACAGCTAACGTCACTCTACAAGGCTCCATAATCTGCGATGGTTGTCCTCATTCGGTATGCGAGGACCCTGAGCTTGGAGCTTTTGTCTTCGATGCTGGCTGTAGGTCCAAATCTTGTTCATCAGTCATCTCAGCTCTACCAGGACTGATCGCTGTACGTTTTTACGCACCACTTCGAAATTAAGGTGTCTGGATGACATAGTGACCGGGGAGTAGGGCTTCTCGCAATGCCTTTTCCAGACGTCTTCCCTCCCTTCCGTTGATCTAACTTTACACGAAATGAATCATATGGCTGTAGGTCGGGAAGGGGTCGCAATCCATGTCTCTTGTCGAAGTACTGACAGTATGCAGTTTTGGATTGCTCATCCTTTCTGGTAACTGCTTCAGGGCTCAGTAGAACCAGGTGCAACTAGAATTCCAGTGTAGGTAGGAGGGTGCGGATTTCTCTTCCCATCATCAACTGGCAATGGCTTACACCTGTGGATGTGTAAGGTGTAGCTCCATGAGGAGGAAGTGCAAAAAAGGATCACGCTGCTTCAGTATCTTCTTAGCGATGCTAACTCCACTTTCTGCTTCTCCATTTGCTTGTGGACAATAAGGGCTAGTGGAAGTATGTTTAAAGTCATACTCGTGGCTAAACTTGTAAAACTGAGTATCAGAATAAGTAGTAGACTTGAGGCTGTCCATCTTCTCAGTTGACACTGGTCGCACCATTTCAGTTGTATCCACATATGCTTTGACATCCTCTTCTCTGTCAGATGTCTCAGATGAGACATAGAAGAGCAATTCTGGAAAGAGTATCATCCAAACCAAGTTCCTTTCCTCGTGAATATTCAGCCCTTGGTTTAAATCTCATCAGGCCCATAAGAAGACGTTGACATGTTAGATGCACTTTATCCAGGTCTTGCTGATTGAACAGCGGTACCAACGGCCTATGATTAGTAATCACACAGAATGACTCGAGGCCACAAAGGTAACGAGAAAACTTCTCACATGCCCACACTGATGCTAAACACTACTTCTCTATCTGAGCTTACTTCTTCTCCGAATCGGTAAGGGTACGGGAGCCATGCTCTTGTAGAAGGATCATAACCCGTAGCTGCTAGCGTCGGTACTGACCACTGTTGGTTTGTTTACATCATAGAAGGCTGGTAAACGAACGTGGTAACTATTGCTCTGACCTTTTCAAAGGCTTCCATTGCCGGTGAGACCAATCCAGGCACTATTATCTTTCAGCAACTCGCTTATTGGGTTTTTTACATCTGACAGGTTTGGTAAGAATTTGCCGAGGTAATCAATCGTTCCGAACAGCTGGTGCATTTCTGATACATTCTTTGGTGCTGGAAGTTCCACGATAGCTTTAACCTTACCTGGATTGAGTTTCACTCCTTTTTCACTCATTACGTTTCCAAAGTAGCATATTTTAGGCTTATGGATTTCACCGTTCTTTTCATTAAGCTTCAGTCCAGACTCCGCGATGGTCTTAAAAACTCTCTGAAGGCTTAAATCATATTTTGAGTTTTGAGTTTTTGAGTTTTCAGTTTTCCCACGGATAATAGAATATCTGCCTCATCATGCATCATGGTACGGATAACTTGATCATTATGTTCGTCGATATTGAACTGAAACCACGGGAAAAGACAAAGAAAGAATACATAACATTGCTCCGGCTCGTCACTTTTCTTTCTCTTTTCAAAGGTTTATATACTCCTTCAGTCCTGAGATCAGAACAGACCTAATTAAAGTTCATTTTTTCTCTCGAGGTCTATTATTCAATCACTTACCCTGATAGCAGAGGCTTCTCATATTTCATACCCTAGTTAATATGGAGAAAAATGTTTCTCTATTAACGGGCTATATATTAAACGAAAAATGGCGTCGCAAAAGATCGCTGAGCAAATACTGGAAGCACACCTCTGCCGTGTCAATTACAGTAATCATTGCATTTTTAATTTCAAGCTGCAATTTTGTTTAAAAAGTGTTTTTTTGGGGGGGGGGGGCGGGGGGGGGGGGGGTTGTGCTAAGGCCCCCTTACGCCTGGGCGGGCCTTACTTAACTTCAGAGTCAACATTTTGACTCTGAAGACGACTACTGCACAGGTTGTCGAAACGTTAGTCACTGTCAACAACAGCCCTATTCAGGACTACGCTCACCCGCGGGACACAATCATGCTCCCCCTACTTATGACATGACTCCTGGGTTCAATCCTTTGACAGTTTTCAATTATTCATGACTCTTTGAATGTCAGCAGTGTTCAATTCTTAACTACTTATGAATTTCATTGATCATAGATTAGTTATGCCTTGCGTATATGTGGCATAACTTCCACCTACATGGGGCATTACTTTATTTCCGCTTTATTTGCTGAGCCTTCGTTTTTGATGTCACACTTACAGGCACAAACACAGTAGAAACACATGGCGGAAGAGGGTGCAGAAGCAGTAGCTGAAGTAACCAGTGAAATGGGTAAAACAGTTTTAAAGGAAGCAGCTAGGTCAGCCTTAGATCTGTCACTTAAATTGGGAGAGAACTTTAATCTTTCTCTTAAAATTGAGAACCCTTGGTTGGCCGCAATTGTCGGTGCGTTTGCATTAGGGGCTTTTTACATTCACCGGGGGGGGGCGGGGGGGGGTTGTGCTAAGGCCCCCTTACGCCTGGGCGGGCCTTACTTAACTTCAGAGTCAACATTTTGACTCTGAAGACGACTACTGCACAGGTTGTCGAAACGTTAGTCACTGTCAACAACAGCCCTATTCAGGACTACGCTCACCCGCGGGACACAATCATGCTCCCCCTACTTATGACATGACTCCTGGGTTCAATCCTTTGACAGTTTTCAATTATTCATGACTCTTTGAATGTCAGCAGTGTTCAATTCTTAACTACTTATGAATTTCATTGATCATAGATTAGTTATGCCTTGCGTATATGTGGCATAACTTCCACCTACATGGGGCATTACTTTATTTCCGCTTTATTTGCTGAGCCTTCGTTTTTGATGTCACACTTACAGGCACAAACACAGTAGAAACACATGGCGGAAGAGGGTGCAGAAGCAGTAGCTGAAGTAACCAGTGAAATGGGTAAAACAGTTTTAAAGGAAGCAGCTAGGTCAGCCTTAGATCTGTCACTTAAATTGGGAGAGAACTTTAATCTTTCTCTTAAAATTGAGAACCCTTGGTTGGCCGCAATTGTCGGTGCGTTTGCATTAGGGGCTTTTTACATTCACCGGAATTGTCATGCTCAGCCTGCAGAGAGAAATGCCGCTGAACGCGCATTAGAAAATCCTGAAGTACGTACACTTGTGGATGCAATAAGAAATGGCTTGGAGATAAACGGAGCTGGTGTGATTGACCCTGAGGTGATGCGAATAGAGAACGGTTCCATCCAAGTTGCATTGGTTTGCCACACAGAACAGAGTCTCTTGCTATTTCTGGATGACTTTGAGGCAGGCAAAGTAAAGGAAAGGTTAGAGAAAGAGTTTAGAATACTAGGATGTGAAGAGGAACTGAAAGTAACGATTAGCAATTTGGATGAAGTTCACAAGAGGTTAAATCAAACAAGGTAAGATGACAACAACAAGCACGTAACAAGATACCTTCTTGAATGTTATTAGCAGTGATTGAGATACCTACTTGCCACCTCACGATTTGACGGTCATCTGCCTAGATAAATTTTTCTGTTACCATGACTGGAACCATCCTTGCTTTGTACTCTCTTTCGACATAGCAATAACTGTTGTGTTGGTACTTACCGCGTGTGCTTTTGCTGCATCTTTAAAACTCTAACTTTATGTCATACATATTGTGTTTTTCAAAAAGAAGTTAAACAAAACGTCTGAATGGCTTGTATGTTAAATACTGTAAGATCATGATGGTATTTGCTGCAGGCTATTTACAGGTTGTCCCAAAGGTTCGTTCCTCTACTTTAAAAGTACGTAATGCAGTAGGTTTGAACTTCATAAAGAAATCGCTTAAACAGAAGTTGTCTTTCAATCTAATTAAATATTTCATACTTGTTGTGCCATCCTTTGATTAGAATGTTCGATTTGTGTACTTTCGCGCCAGAGGTGCGTGTGCGCGACTATTTTTTCCGGCCCCTTATTTTTTTTGTATTCTGTAGCCCGAATTGCTGGAACCCCCGCCCCCGCTTGTTTTTTTGTGAATAGCTCTCAAAACTGTCAGCAGATTGATTAAAAGCGAAAAACGGCGGCCCCTGAGTTTGGCCAAAAAAAAAAAACAAACAAACCTCTGCTCAGTCCACCAAGCAACGTTCAGCTCGTGTCAAATTTGTAAAGAAGTACAAAAGCCTCACTGTGAAAAGGGGCCGATATGATAACCTTTTGTGATGAATGGCCAAAATATATTCATTGAGCTGTCTAATCCAAAAAGTTATGTTGTTTGAGAGTGGAAGTACTTCCTGCATACCAGCTCAAAACGGATCATCTGGGGCTCTACACGCTACATGCCTTATCGCACTCCATGTCGCGATATGCCGGACCCTAGCCTCACACGTTCTTAGGGGTTCGTCTGGAGCGCGTGACGAGCCCCTAAGAACGTCTGCCTGGGAGGCTAGCCGGATACTGAACGTCTGAATACATGTACTTGATAAAGCAATTAACCTTTTGAGAAATTTCTTGTATAAATAAAGTTTTGATGAAACGTTCTAGCGCATGAAATAAGAGGAACGAACCTTCGGGACATCATGTATTTCTATTTTGCTATTTTAGGTGAACTTTAGTAAGAAACAAGTATTATCGAACAATTGGGAACAATCTTTTCTTTTTTTCTATCCTTTGGTGTTCAAACTAGGGTGGAAGATGCCGAAAACAAAGCTGGTGCTTTTGAAAACAGAACTGAGAAAGTCGAAAGTACTAGCACTGATTCAGGGAAAGGTATTCAATCTTAAATATGTTAATGATATTAGTTTACTGTACATATAAACTACTAAATATAACTCCTCTTGTACGCATTCCTTTGAGCAAAGAAAGGGCAAACATAGGTTGCTATCACGCTTAAAATCAACAATTAAAAGTGTTGAAAACAGATTTCAGGGGGGTGTTCGGGCGATGAAACAGAAGTTAGTGGCACAATGTTGCTGATGATACAAGCAGAGTTGCTTTTAGTGAACCTACTAGTGTGTCTAACGCACAGTTGGTGTTGAAAGCAAATTTCGAAGTTTAAGGGTGTTGTCACGTTTCCGGCAGTTATTGACTTTTAAAAGATGTGAACTATTCTTTTTTATTATATGCATACTGAGATATACTCAATGAAAAGCTTTGTCGTAAATTTTTATAGTAATTACGCAGACGAGTTCTAGTCAGATCAGAATCGCTTACGATTTCTTTTCATGTGTGAGAAAAATGGTACGTTCAATCAAAAGCCACATGGTTGTGTGAGTTTTGCGTCATAATACAGTCCTTCGCAGGCGCACTTTGCAACTTGCCACGCCCTTACTTCCTCGTTCAAAAGTGAAAAACATCCCGGAAAATGGAGCGGAATAGTTTCTTATAGTTCACTCTCGATGAAGAAAATTGTAGGGAGCCGGTAAAACAAAAGCAGAAGGGGGAAACAGCAACGAGACGTAAGCTAACGTTAAGTTGTACTTTTTATGGGAAATATTTTGTCTTCTGTTTATATTCAAACCGGCCCTTTACACATTTAGATTAAGTCAAATCAGAACTGAAGTCAAAACTCAGCCATCGCTGAGATCACGCTGCTTTAATTGAAGAGATTCTGACTGCGATCACCTACCTTCTTTGGGCGATCTAAATGAACTTAAGGAAACGAGGATTAACTAATTCCTCTTTTGCAGAGAATTTTCCCAGTGTCCTCGTGTAATTGTCAGTAAGTATTTTGGGGCCAGGGATAAACAAAGTCACACGTGAGACTACTGATCTAAAAAGTAAAAGGAAATGTCGCGGTTACAGAAGCAACTGTTGCAGGTGCGAAAAGAAAGCCTGAAAGAGATCAGAATTGTACGGGATTCAGGAACCCTTAACTTCTGTGATTCCGGTGCAGTCCGGCGCTATTCAAAATGATCCTTCTGCGTTCTCCCCATATCGAACTCCCATAGCAATGACTTGTCCGGGGTGGTTATGGAATCAGACTTCCTCTCAGAATTCGGCTGGGTTGTAACACTTGTTCTACCGTAACCCTTGCCTATACTTCTCGGCGGTACTAAATATACCTGACCACTGCATTTTAAAAAGCCTCTGCTGAAGTTCTCGTCAATCTTTAGTAAAATCAGTGAGGTGGAAACCAAGTGGAAATTTATATGCTCGGTATGCATATTGTTCGTTCTTTAACATATTCTTCGTTCTGTAACATCCAACAATGTAACATCTATATCTTCATTTAAAAATTTGTATTTCCGCATATTTGTGATATCATTTGCTTCCTAAAGTGAATGCTTCAAATTGTGCGCTTCGCGACTGTTGGGTTTATTTACGGGTGTACCTAGTTTCTTTCTTTACCTCTTTCTGAACGTTGCCATTCTCTTACTATTGTTGTTATTGTAGTTACCACTTGTTAGTTCAGTATACCTCTTACAGGAAAATTGAATAAATGATATTTATTTATTTGTTATTTTATATTTAGAAACGCCTGTCGGTTCATGCGCTCTTTCAGCATCTCTTGAATCGCCGAGTATGGCGTCTGCTGCTGCAACAAGTGGGTACTTGACGGCAGATTTCAATTACTTCTTACTCCAAATAGCCAATGAAATAAAAAGCGACGAATTGGCGGAGATGAAATTTCTATGCGATTTACCGAGAGGAAAACTTGAACAAATCACAAACCCAACGGAGCTCTTAAACATCCTTAGTAAAAGCGATAAAATCAGACCGGGAGAAGTGATGTATTTAGTAACTCTACTGGAAAGAGTAGGTCTCGTTAAGCTTGCTGGGGAAGTCATGGAGCAAGGTAAGACGAGTAAATTATTATTTACTTTGAAACGACGTTCGTTGCTCGAGGTGATGTGGTCATGAAATGACTTGAATGTGGAGTTCCTTTACCTTATTTTATGTTGTAATGCTCGTTCTATTGTAACCCTCGCCTGTTTTTTTCAGTTAGAATACTTGATCACTGCAAACTCAATTCAAAAACTTATCCCTCAGTCCCCAACTCTGTGAGCGCCATGACCACTAAACGCACCGAAGCGGAAATGAAAGCGAAACTGTGTACGCTCATCCATGCATAGTCAGCATAATCAACCTTCTTCGCGGTGTCGCGGCCACTCTGAGGTACTTTTTTTGAGTACGGAACTCACTGTCGAGGACTACAAACGGGCCTTTGGGACTGCGGAAGTAGTCGTTTTTCAAACCCTAAGTTAATAATTTTTTGAGTAGAGGACCGTGGGACTACAGATTAAGTCGCTTCACTCATTCACTTATAATATAAACTCCGATAATTCTTCTTCGACAAAAGGACTGTCGATGGTTCATCCGGGCTTAATACTACCTCAATAACACCTGTGTTCTCCCAACACAAGTATCTCAAGCATGACATATATCTTTCGAGAACTGTTTCTTTTTAATTTCCTCTTATTCGTGTGAATTGTACGCATAATTTATGACAAGTCGAAGGCGAAGGGCAATTTCCTTTTAGAACACCAGTGACCTACACTGGGAAAACAAAAAGGTCTATTAAAGGTTCATACAGCTTCTTTTTCTAACGCCTGTTTCACGTTTTCAATGCAACTGTTCATTTTTTTTTTTGTTAAGTAGAAGGAAAGTAAAGGCGTAAACAGGCACACGACCACCGCTGGACCATTGGAGGACTTGACTCATCAACATCCCTCCAAGCTAGCGTACCCTGCTTCGGTCCGAACAACTTCGTAAACGTTAAAACCATGCTGAAAAGAAAACACTGCTAGCAGGATAAGCTGGCAAGGTCTTCTAAAGTTCGGTTATTTCTTAGCCCTGATTGTTTTCTTGTAAATACGTCTGCGTCGTGCCGGTAATTTTATATGTCTTTTATTGACGTTTTCCGGGAAGAGTATCTACCGGTAGTTTCTCGTCCTGTTTCCGGACAATCTTTGGATTTGTTTTGCAACATGCGTGTTGATCACAGAACAAGAAACCTGAAAGTCTGAAACAACATATTGCACCAGTTGTAGTTTATAAATTCGTTATGAGAGACTCTTTATAGTTAACTGAGGTTTTTAAAACGGTCAATGTATTTTGCTTGTCGATCGCAAAGAGTTTAGTTCACCTAATTGCTGGTTTTTCGTGGACAACGTCTCTTTCGTTTCACAGTTACAGAGAAGCTAAGGGACCTTTTCCGGCGTGAAGTTCCTTTGGCGTGGGTCTGAAGATTATCAGTTTTGATACCTCTTTGAAACGGTCTTTACCCCGAGGGGTCTTAACCTGGAGGAAAGTCGCCTCGGCTAACCACGTTAAGCGCCTAGGCTGCGTTTGAAGAGAGTAAACGCATCCGTGTACATGAGTATTGGGGTAGGGACCAGTTACTCCGGATTTTTATGGATTTAATGAACTTTTTTAGTGGCATAAATTAACGCCAATGACGTCATGCATATCATTAAGATAGAATGATGTTATAGGCTATAACCCCGGTGTGCAGTTTGCATTCCGAGTCCGCAGTCTGTGGTTAGACTGCAGTCTTCCGTCTACATTTTGCAAACGTAACGCTGAAATACAGTTTTTCTTTAGGATCTTATAGCGCCGACACAACACTTCCTCATAAAGAATCACATTTTACAGGCAGAGAAGCAGAGGTGCAAGAAATTGTTCAAAAACTTACCCAGGACCCGAATCCTTCACGCATCATCATTATTGTTGGCATCCCTGGGATGGGTAAGACGGAAGTTGCCATTCACGTCAGTCACTTACTTCAAGAGAAACACGAAAAGTCTGTTATATTCATTGAACAAAAACAAAAGCTCTCAGAAGTCTGCAGCGAAATCCTCCGTAAAATTAATCCTCTGGCTCCGAGACTCTCAGAGAGTCATGATATGGTATCGATAGCGAAAAGGCGACTTAAAGAGCTTGATGTGAAGAAAGTTATTGTATTAGACAATGTAGAAGGTATACAACAACAACAAGGAGAGCAATTCGAAGACTTTTTAGAATATGTAGGAAGACACGCACCTCGTGTTCAGCTGATCATCACCACTCGAATGGATGTGGATTTTCGTTCTCTGAGCGTACATAAGGTGCTTCTAGACCGTCTGGACCCCGGTTCTTCTGCCAAATTACTTCAGGACTCAGTTCCAGACCAAAATGAACTGCACATTAAGGAACTCGGCGAGCTTTGTGGGATACCGCTGGTTCTTATCCAATTTGTATGCTTAATGAGAAACGGCTTCAGAGCGGAAACGTTGGTCAGACGTCTCAGAAAAAGTCCCATCCAACTTCTGAAGATCAATGCAAAAAAAGCTTGAATTGTGTACATTCCTACTCTATCTTCCAAAACCCATAAAAGCAGACCTTGTTCGCCTTTCAATTTTTCCATTGGCGTTTTCCGTCGAAGACATGACGGTTCTCTTTGGTGACCTATCAGAGCCAGAGGATGTTAAGGCCAAGATGGTGGGGTACTCTCTTCTTCGAAGGATAAACGATACAAAGGTGGTTTTGCATCCTTTGGTCCGCGAGTTTCTCAAAGCTGAGAGGAAACTTCTCAACATGGATGATGTTGGTAAAGAAGCACAGAAAAAGTTTAATCAGCATTATTTGGCACTGCTCGAATCCTTAAGTAAACAATTCATCACCAAGCAGAAGTCGAAAGAAGCTATTTCAACCTTTCGGGCAGAAAAAGCAAACATCCTGGAAATGTTCAAAAATTTCCTGCACTCCGAAATTGACCAGGAAGACACCGAGTTTTGCATAGATGTCGCTAACTCCACCATGGTTTTAGATTTCTTGGCCAAAGTTTTATCTCCACCCTTTAAGTGTGTAAAACTGTATGAAGACTGCTACCACATTGCCAAAGCATCTAATGACATGAGAAGACTTGCGGATTGTCTAACTTCCTTGGGATTTCTTGGCCTCTATAAAGAAGCTCCCCGAGGGGTCAGCCAAGATACTCTTGAGAAGTTTCAGCGGGCTTATGAAATCCGGAAGAATTTGCTAAAGGAACAACAGCACTGTGAGACGCATGCACACACCATCTCCAAACTTGGGCTGTGTTACGCACTTCTGGTAAAAATACGAATATAATTAAGTTCTCTTTTTTAAGTGCCGTAAATGTTTAAAATTTTATTACTTCCATTACGTGACGTACAAGAGAAAAAAAATATTTTGATGCCAATGGGACAATACAAAAAGGGCCTTGAGGGGGTTTCTTCGAAGTACCCGCACCTTTTCGGATACTTTGTAGTTTTAAAGGAGCTGTGTCACGAAATTCAGCCAAATTAGGTAATTACAAAATGCCCGTTAATTTAAGAGAAACGTGAAAGTAACCGCTTAAAACATTAAAGGAAGGTTAAAATAACACAAGAGATACAACAGATGCCACGGATGGGCAGAACTGAGGAAGATTGAAACGGATTGAAATGAGGATTTTTGAGGACTGTTCAGCCTAACAGTTTTTCAAAGTTGATCTCTACTGTTTGCAACTTCAAAAATAATGCTCTGGAGACATATTTGTTTGTCTCGAATCTCTGATTTTGTCATTTCCATGTAATTTCCTTGCTTGCTTTAAGTTCCATAGCGATTGAGGGCGAGAAATTGGCAAAATTAAACAAAATGAACTGGATTGCTGTGACACAGCCCCTTTAAACCAAAATTAAATCTCAATGCTGCCACTTTGTAACAGTTCATCATAAGACATCCGAAGAGAAAAACAGGCCATGATAAGCATGTCGTAGCATATTAAAAGTAAATGCCCGATTGAAATACTGGCCTTGGGGCATTCCACGGGTAGGCTTTATTTATTTATTATTTATTCCAAAAAGTAATAACAATAAATTGTGCGCAGGATCGCTGACTTTATTTCGCAACAGATTAAGGATTTTTTGAATATTAATTAATACGACTGCAAATAGTTTTAATTATGATATGCAAATGATGTTTTTATTCTAGTTTTTAGGTTTTAGATTTTTCTGTCTGTATATAATGTTTAAGATTCTAGATTTTAACTTTTCATCATTTATTATGGGGAATCCTTTATATAGGGTTGACCTCTAGATATCCCCTTTCGAGATTTGTAACTTTAGTTTTTATTTCTTGAATAAAGTATTGTATTGTATTGTATTGAATAGCTTTCTAAGCAAAAAAAAAATAGTCCTTGGATCCAAAATATCTGTATGTTAAAATGTTTTTTTGCTTGTTATAGGGCAAAGGAGAACAAGGACGCGACCTAATACAAAAGGGTATTAATCTGAGGAAGGAGCTTGGAGTGCCTCTGTATGTAGCAGCAGGTTGTTGTGATCTTGGAAGTGAGTACCTAATTCATTCACTTTCTCTGTGAAAACTTAACTTTCCAATTTAATTTGTATTAATAAAACCATCATGTCATTACGATGGCACTTTTTTTTCTGGCTCGAGCCAATAATTTAGGGTTAGTTCAAATAATCAGTAACGGTCATGTTACTGTGTGCTGCAAAAATGTGATTAATCTGTATCCACTTATCCAGCTTTTGTGTCTATAAAAATGGAAGTTGTCGAGGTGCGGACGACTTGTAAAATACATAGACACTGGGCGAGTTAGGCAATTCAGTGAACCTCTCGTTTTTCGGTGCGCTCATAAATGCCTAAAGTAGGAACATTTTTATGTAAGTATAGTTTGGAGCTGACCAAACTATAAGTCTTTCGAACGCACTTGTGTTAAACACTAATTAAAATACATTTCGACGCCTTAAACGAGCTTTTTTTAAAACTTGTTTTAGACGCCTATAGAGCGTGCGGGGACCATAAACAAGCAATAGACATCTGGAAAAGAGAAACTTTACCAGTCTATAAAGATGTACTTGGTGACCACCCTTGGACAGCCTCGATCCTGCGATACATAGCCAGTTCGTACAGGTGTCTTGCGGAATCTGAATCTGCAGATTCTGGAATTGCTGATCAAGCTGAAATGTACAGCACAGAAGCTCTAGAATTGCGAATCAAGCTGCTAGGGGAACATCAGGATACCGCTCGATCCCATGTTGACCTTAGCGACATCTTCTACATTAAAAAAGATTTCAAGTCAGCTATGGAGCAGCTTGAA
>NC_133205.1:39223012-39253012 GCF_958299795.1 Porites lutea
TGTAATACATTTACAGCTTTAGCTTTGCAAACCACGCTTTTGAACCCCATTTCTTTTCAGCGTTGGAGATAATAGGTATTTTTTTTTATCATAATGTTTACTTGCCTTGTGACTACAATAGCGCAATAAACGTGCCTAGCCTGCCAGCGGTGTTCCACTCGTCGTGCAGTAGGGGGTAGACATGTACTACCTTAGACCGAGAGCGCACTATCAAAGATTGGTGTCGCAAGCACAATATCAGACGTTAGTAGGATTTTCTACATGTAATTAGGGGCCAGCCATTTAACTTTAAGCGGGGTATGGGTGGGGGGGGGGGGAGATCAGTCGTGACTGAGAACCCAGTAAGGGGAGATCACTGAAAACGTCGGGGATCACTGAAAACTCGGGGATCACAAGCCTGAGATCGGTAAAACTGCATGGTAAGAAAAAAATTGAGATTGTCTACCATACCTTCAACATGTAAAATAGAAATGCATTTTTTTTTGCTCAACTCAGCAATAATCGCTATGTGTCATGTTTACGTAACGCAATCAGGTCTAAAACGGCCTTTTCACGTGACACGTGACGTTTCGAGCGAGCGGGAATTTCGTTGTAGTTTTGCATGTCTTAGTTTCATTGTGGGAACGAAGTTAAACAAGAACACAAGGTACCAACAAACAAATTCTAGACCTGATTATGTACTAGACAGGATACATAGTTGGTGTAGATTTTGAAAACTTCGCTGTTTCGTGATAAAAACTTGACCCTCATGTTTACTTTAGCGAGGCGAGTTCAACTACTGCACCGTGAAGGCCACAGTAATAGTTCTCTACGGCTGACAAAATGGCATGAAACTTTCCACCTAATGTATATGAAGCATCTGTGTATCACTGTGGGACATGAGATTACTTAAATTAAAAGTATTTTGGCTGAAACATTTGTTGGAGGATTGATTTGTGTCGCGCCGAACCTCTTGACAGTCGAAAAAGAAAGGTCAAATTACACTCAAGTGCTCTGTGAATTTTGCGTTCCCAAAAATTCATTTCACATGTTGCCCAGAGTTTTGAAAGTATATTTTGAAAGCTTAGAGATTGCTTTTTAACGTGGAATGTCTTTTTCTGTTAGAAATCATGTATCGGATGTGATTTTAGGCCTTTGAAATCTGACAATATTTTGCTCGCCTAAAAGCTTTAAAATTTTGTAAATATTTAAAATCCATAAAATATTCTAGTTGCGATCGATTCAAGAACATGACCACTCAGTATGTGTATAAAACCCCTTTTAATACGATAAGAAGCTTTTTGGGTTGAATGATATTTGAGTTCGATTGAAATCGTGGTCTTTTCGTAGCCCGGTCTATGGGCCCGAAAAAGCGGTCTGGCGGAGGCCGTCAATCGCCCGAAGTTGACATTCGTCGTATCGCCAAATATTTATCCAATGAAACTAAAATTTATATTTTCATAACTAGAATACCTAAGGGAGTGTACATAATTTTTGGGGGATTTTTCAAAAATTTTATTTTTCCCACCCCTGGTCGATATTTACAGACATCCGCTCTTAATTAGTTAGTTTAAATACGCAGACTGCAGACTACAGATCGAGTATAAAAACCGGACTGTGACTAACACAGCAAATCCTTTCCGCTTTCCTAATTTCCGAAAATTCTGTTTCTCTGCATTAGCAGAATACCGTGAAGGTCTCAGGTTTAAATCACCACCGAACAGTTCCATCGCATACAAACCAAAATGTAACCCAATCTATGTTATTAAATAAACTAGAAATTAATAGTGTTCACTTTAGCTGCCCCCGCTTTTTATTTCACGTCATTTGTGAAGATTTCTGTGGTAAATTGTTTCGCAAGAGAACGAAGACCATCCACTACCGAAGAATACTCGCAATCATATAACTGATAATGGTTTATTAATAGCGCGCATTCCTTTCGTCTTCTTGGGAGTCAAAAATTGCCTTGTCTTTTTAACTTTCCCGTATCCCGTGCCCGTCCCGAAAAATTGTTTGATTTTTATTGGCTGCAACTTCGAATCACACGCAAGTCGGGTTGGATTTCACAAGCAGAAAAAAAGATGCTTCGTCAGCAAAGAAGGGAAAAGTAAGCTTACTGCGTAGTTGAGGCAAAGATCATGGAGTGTGCTCTAACAGCGCAAGACTTGGCCTTGGGCGACTGAAAATATTGTCCCGGACGCCCAGCTGGGCGACATGCTGGTGTTGGTTTCTTGATTTATGGTCCAAAAAGTAGAATGTCTAGAATTTATTACTTGCGAAATCGTAGCTTGCTCAGTTGCTTCGCGGCCTAAAAAGAACGCTCCGCTCGATAAGAAACTGTTGAGGTCGACTTGTATGCAGCATGTCTATCAAAAAGCTTTAAGAAAATGTTGTTGAATCGGGCAGCGGCCGCGCGTTGATGTTCAAAGGTCGTTCCATGTGAATATCACATGCAACATAATCCTTGACTATGAACGTGACAAGCTGCACATTTTTTCGACTTTTTAACAACTTTTCCAGATAACATTAACATTAATTTTTCTTCAAATTAGCATGGTTCATTAGTTAGTTTTTCAAATCAAATTGTTACTTTTGCTCTGACAGGCATAAAGCGTCGGCGACGCGAAACAATAGCTTTGTAGTTTAAACACGGGAGTCGCTCTTTTAAGTTTGAATACGCAGCTAGCTGCCACCGAATCCACAAAAAGCTTATTTGTCCTGAACATTTCACCGATAATATGTTCCGCGCTTAAACGAGGACTTTCCAGCAAGATGATCTACTCAAAAGAGATAATAGTTTTGGGGCGGCCGCGATTTCGTTGAAATCATAGCAGTTTTCCTGGAAAGCTCCACGGGATCTCAGTAATAAGCAGATTTTCTTTAAAACCTAAATCAAAACGATTAGTAAAAAGAATAGTGTCCTTGTATCGAACCAAAATTTTCTCTAACAAATACATCAACAGACCAGAATCTTACTTTTCCATTTAAAAAACATGAAATATTCGGTGGCGTACTTGCTCAGGGGTTCAAAGGATGTTATTTTCCATGAAAAAACTATACACAAAATTCTTCTTGACTTGCTTAGAAAATGATTTGTTTAATTTTTAATAATTAACTAGCAGCTCACTGATCTATTAATTTGGGCGACCAACTTGGAGGCCCGGGCACCCCAACTAAAATTTTTGGGAGACCAAAGGGCTCTATCTTTTCGGCCTCGGCACCCCAGCTTAAATGCTTGGGAGCCCGAAGGGGCTCCCTGAAATTTTCCCTAGAGGACAGCCTTGCAGCCCTGTAGTTATTGGAAGTATGATACATTACATGCTATTGTTCAATGTGGAAGTGCATATTTTTTAGGACATTAATAAAGGGAATGCAAATTTTAGTGAACTACCCCATACTCTTAACATATATGGTGGTAATATTAATGTAAGTTTTGTTTTGAGTAGCAAAGGAGCCCCTGTGTGTAACTCATCTTCTAGTGTGTTAGTCCCTAACAGATGACATCTCCGTCTCTCCTGCACACATTTGTTGTTGATACACTACTCAACTTTCCATTGCCATTCAACATACAGGTAATTCTTACTTACACCAACACATCCCGCGTTCAGGCCTTCGGGCGTCTTCTTGTTCGATCTGAAATCAAAACGACAATGTATTCCAATTAACGAAATCAATTGGTAATAACGAAACAATTAAAACGAGCGAAGCGGGAATAACTGATATAAATTTTTCAACAATCATGATGTCATGCGGTCACAAAAACTCAAAAAATCCATATAAAATTAACAAAACTGAAACAGTCCGGGCCATAACCATTTCGAGATACTCGAACACGTCATCAATAATGGCTTCTGGTGCCGTCTTCGAAGAATCTCATTTACTACTCGTATTTCAGCCTTAGCGGATTTAGTCCTCAGTTATATTCAATAAAACCTTGCTAAATTCAAGGCAAAGAAAGACAAAATACAACAAGCGAATAGAAGATAGCTTCCGTTGTGATTAGAGAGAGAAATTTTGTGGAAAAGTCGAGCAAAGGGGTTTTCTGCATGCAAGGGCGCCAATTAGGAGTCGCCTCTCAAGATAACGTTTTCAGGTATGTAACATTTTTTTTGCTCCCTGCAAAAAATGTTTTCAAAAACTAGAATAAATTTGCTTGCGATTTTTCAAGATTCCTGTCGAGTGTTCAACTTTTAAGTTCGAGTGCTCGGCCGTTGAAACTCTGCAGTTTACCATTGAATGGTTTTTCTTTTACGTCTCTTAAAGCCTAAAGCTTTTTATTGCTGCTAAATAACCTTAGTTTCTTTGGTTTTCTCCGAAATGCCTGGACCCGATTTTGTCCGTAAATAATATCATGATTTCCTGATTCGTTTTGACGCTAGAACTGTCGGCTAGATTGCAGAATACGCGGAAGTGCATCTACAACAATTGGAAGACACTGGAAGACCAGTCGACAAATTTACAAACAAATTTTGGCCCTTGAAGGAATTCAATGTTTACTGTAAACGCTCCTTGCCAACTTCCTTCGGTGAATGTTAACATGTCACTGCGCCCAACCGTCACGCACACGTAAGAATTGCGCCAGTCGTGAGGCGCGTAACAAACTTGTAAGAAACCCGCCTATCAGAAACGCTCACATATATTCTTGCGACTCTGCTGGATATCAGAAGGAGCTTCGCAGACGGACTATACAAATGGTTTAGACAATACGCGGGGGCTACGAAATGTGAGTGTCAATTTTGTCCCCGATCTGACGCCAAATGCGAGACACGTATTTCCTTTTTTTAGCCTGGCTACGCCCTTGTTTTTAATGAGATAAAAGAAGTGATGTGATTGGTAGATTAGGCTCAGCTGAATGATCTGTACCTCGTAAGGTGTCGCATCTCGCAGGACTTTCTGGAGGTCGTATCCTTGTACGTTAGTAGCGTATGCAAAGCCATCGAAAACCATTTATTTGCACAATACGTACAAAGCATAAACAGCTGTTGCATCAAAGAGTGCGTGTTACCAAGAATTTGGAATCATATGAGTCACTCCAACGAACTCTCAAATCTGCTAACCGATTTTCTGCTGGTGCTGAAGTCCCTCACTTCCTCGCCAGCTGCTCAACGGATTAGAACTAGAGCTCTTGGTGGAAATTGAATGTTAGGCTACGAGGTAAGTCATTTCAGAGGTTTTTCGCTAAGAAAATCATTGTTATCACGAGCTTTGACCAATCCCGGTACTAGAAAGGGTCCAGGTATATTGAACTTAATAGCATTTGCGTAGTTGTCATAGCCCAGTCAGCATCCCATATGTGTTCATTTTTGAAAAATTTGCTATATACATATATTCATACAGCAATTCCACACTATTTCACACATTATAGTTAACATGAATCAAGTCGAAAATTATATGTACAATTAGCGTTTAGAGCTGTGTTATTTTCGTAGATCAGAAGACAGTACTTCCGCCTAGTTGATTGTTAGTTGGCGCAGTTATTTATTAGTTAGTTTAAATACGCAGACTGCAGACTGCAGATCGAGTATAAACACCAGACTATGACTAACACAGCAAACCCTTTCCGCTTTCCTAATTTCCGAAAATTCTGTTTCTCTGCATTAGCAGAATACCGTGAAGGTCTCAGGTTTAAATCACCACCGAAAAGTTCCATCGCAAACAAACCAAAATGTAACCCAATCCATGCTATTAAATAAACTAGAAATTAATAATGTTCACTTTAGCTGCCCCCGCTTTTAATTTCACGTCAGTTGTGAAGATTTCTGTGGTAAATTGTTTCGCAAGAGAACGAAGACCATCCACTACCGAAGAATGCTCGCAATCATATAACTGATAATGGTTTGTTAATGGCGCGCATTCCTTTCGTCTTCTTGGGAGTCAAAAATTGCCTTGTCTTTTTAACTTTCCCGTATCCCGTGCCCGTCCCGAAAAATTGTTTGATCTTTTATTGGCTGCAACTTCGAATCACACGCAAGTCGGGTTGGATTTCACAAGCAGAAAAAAGATACTTCGTCAGCAAAGAAGGGAAAAGTAAGCTTACTGCGTAGTTGAGGCAAAGATCATGGAGTGTGCTCTAACAGCGCAAGACTTTTCCTCGGGCGACTGAAAATATTGTCCCGGACGCCCAGCTGGGCGAGATGCTGATGTTGGTTTCTTGATTTACGGTCCAAAAAGTAGAATGTCTAGAATTTATTACTTGCGAAATCGTAGCTCGCTCGGTTGCTTCGCGGCCTAAAAAGAACGCTCCGGTCGATAAGAAACTGTTGAGGTCGACTTGTATGCAGCATGTCTATCAAAAAGCTTTAAGAAAATGTTGTTGAATCGGGCAGCGGCCGCGCGTTGATGTTCAAAGGTCGTTCCATGTGAATATCACATGCAACATAATCCTTGACTACGAACGTGACAAGCTGCACAGTTTTCGACTTTAACAGCTTTCCCAAATAACATTAACATTAATTTTCCTTCAAATTAGCATGGTTCATTAGTTAGTTTTTCAAATCAAATTGTTACTTTTGGTCTGACAGGCATAAAGTACGGTCTGCGACGCGAAACAATAGCTTTGTAGTTTAAACACGGGAGTCGCTCTTTTATGTTTTTATGTTCATTAAATACGCAGCTAGCTGCCACCAAATCTACAAAAAGCTGATTTATCCTGAACATTTCACCGATAATATGTTCCGCGTTTAAACGAGGACTTTCCAGCAAGATGATCTATTCAAAAGAGATAATACTTTTGGGGCGGCCACGGTTTCGTTGAAATCATAGCAGTTTTCCTGGAAAGCTCCACAGGATCTCAGCTCAGTCAATCTTAAGCGGATTTTCTTTAAAACCTAAATCAAAATGATTAGTAAAAAGAATAGTGTTCTTGTTTTGAACCAAACATTTTTCTAACAAATACATTAACAGACCAGAACCTTACTTTTCCATTTAAAAAACATTAAATATTCGGCAGCGTACTTGCTCAGGAGGTCAGAGGATGTGATTTTTCATGAAAAAAAATATTCACAAAATTCTTCTTAACTTGTTTAGAAAATAACTTGTTTAATTTTTAATAATTAACTAACAGCTCACTAATCTATTAATTTGGGCGACCAACTTGGAGGCCCGGGCACCCCAACTAAAATTTTTGGGAGACCAAAGGGCTCTATCTTTTCGGCCTCGGCACCCCAGCTTAAATGCTTGGGAGCCCGAAGGGGCTCCCTGAAATTTTCACTAGAGCACAGCCTTGCAGCCCTGTAGTTATTGGAAGTATGATACATTACATGCTATTGTTCAATGTGGAAGTGCATTTTTTTAAGGACATTAATAAAGGGAAGGCAAATTTTAGTGAACTACCCCACACTCTTAACATATATGGTGGTAATATTAATGTAAGTTTTGTTTTGAGTAGCAAAGGAACCCCTGTGTGTAACTCATCTTCTAGCCGTGTTAGTCCCTAGCAGAACATCTCCGTCTCTCCTGCACACATTTGTTGTTGATACACTACTCAACTTTCCATTGCCATTCAACATACAGGTAATTCTTACTTACACCAACATATCCGGCATTCAGGCCCTCGGGCGTCTTCTTTTTCGATCTGAAATCAAAATGTACAATGTATTCCAATTAACGAAATCAATTGGTAATAACGAAACAATAAAAACGAGTGAAGCGGGAATAACTGATATAAATTTTTCAACAATTATGATGCAATGCGGTTCTCAAAAACTCATAAAATCCATATAAAATTAACAAAACTGACACAGTCCGGGCCATAATCATTTCGAGAAACTCGAAGACGTCATCAATAATGGCCTCTGATGCCGGCTTCGAAGAATCTCATTTACTACAGCCTTAGCGGATTTAGTCCTCAGTTACATTCAATAAAACCTTTCGAAATTCAAGGTAAAGAAAGACAAAATACAACAAGCGAATAGAGGATAGCTTCCGTTGTGAGTAGAGAGAGAAAGTCTGTGGAAAAGTCGAGCAAAGGGGTTTTCTGCGAGGGCGCCAATTAGGAGTCGCCTCTCAAGATAACGTTTTCAGGTATGTAGCATTTTGTTTGCTTCCGACAAAAAATGTTTTCAAAAAGTAGAATAAATTTGCTTGCGATTTGTCAAGATTCCTGTCTGTCGAGTGTTCAACTTTTAAGTTCGATTAACTGCGCATTCAATATCTCGTTACACTTTGTGACCCTTTGTCGTCTTCGTGGAAAAAAATCTGATGCGGAGCAGGGCAGTGCCGTGTCATGTTCTGATTATTCTCTTCCTAGCGGGTAGATTGTACAGTGGAGGATTCCATACTTTTCATACCGAGCAAATCTTATCATTGCTGTTTGTCTCACATTTAGAGGTTTTTTGTTTCTGACAAGAGTGATTGACCTTTGATAAATTCCTCTTGTGCTTTGTCACGCGTTGTTTTCAGGGTGCTGAATTTTCTCAGGTGGTGATTTACTGACCCGAATTATTCTGTAACGGGCGTCGATAGAACCCGGAACATTCCGGAACATGAAAAAAGTAAAAATAATTTTCATGGAAAAAAAAAATAGAATAAAAACAATAAAATAATTTTTGTAAAAATTAATAATAAAACGAAAAATAAATAAAGAAAGAAAAAGAAATTGATATAATCTCCGAGTATGAGAAATTGTCGCAATGAATTTGTTTGGCGAGTGAGGGTCCATGCAAATGACGGTAATGAGTGAAGACTTGCCTCTAAACTCAAGATATATTAAAACTGGACTTCTGCAATCTATTTATCTCCTTATCCGAATGTAGTGTCTTACGGATTTAACCAAGGATTGAATCGGATTTAACCACCAACACACACACCATTGCTGCTCGTGCAAACATGTGTATTCAATCATCACAACAGTCATAGACTACGAGTAGTCCCCCATTTTTCCTCAGGGATAGTAGAGCGAGCGAAACGCGAGGGCGCGTGAAAATCACCCCACGCGAGAAAAGGCAACACGCGGCGGGGAGAGAGAAAAATGAGGGACTACAGACAAAGCCCAAGCTTTTGAACTAATGCGTTGCTCTCACAACGCAAAACTGTGATTGGCCCTTCCATGGAAATCTGTCAGCATCTGTCAAAAACGCGCCAGCCGCTATCAACACTCAACATATCACAATTTACAGAAAAAAATAACAGCACAGAACAAATAACTAGAGTTGCTCTTGTTAAAGCAACTAAGCAGAAAGCCAACTCGGCAACTGATGAGGTTCGCGTGGAGAACCGAAACCATGGTCTTGCGTGATCACAAATTGGGAATAACAGAACAGTCGCAAGCCTGTTAAGCTAATTCAAAAGTTATCACCAAGGGAGGAACTATGTGCTCCAGTCTAAAGACTCACATTATCTCCAGAAAAACAAGCGGCTGTTAAAATTCATGAGCAGTCATGACTGAGTCACATCGCAATTCTCCATAGTTAATGTAGGTTTAGTTTAAGCTGCAATCCATTCTTCGAGATTTGGATATCACTATCCGTCCTGCTGAAAACGCTAACGAGCTTGGCCCAGCGTGACAAAACATTGCAGGAAACCGTCACATTCACGGTTAAAAAGAAAATCGCTTAAAATTATTCAGATCCAGGAGGCAATCGCCGGAGAAATTAAACAACCCAAAACCCTTATTTAGCCGCATTGAAGAGCTTTACTTTTCAAAAGAGGTCAAAGAAAATGCTCTTGCATCAGAGGGCAAATCATGCCGACCATAGACAATGACCGCAGAAAATTAATACGCGTGTCACGACCTCTCAGTATGAAATAAGCGGCAAAAATCACATTTGCTCAGTCGAAACGTTTTCCTCCAGAGCATAATCTACCCGTCAGAGAAAAAAATTCATTGGAATAAGCAGCATTTTGGCATGAGTAAAAGTCGTGTGTTGCCTACACTATCAAGTTTTTCCCGCGAAACAGCCGTGAAGAAAATTAGTATCTGGGTTTTCTTTTGCTTGCAATAAACATCCCCCACAGTTTACCGATGACAAGAGCAATGACAGCTCAATAAGGGAAGGGATGCCATTGGATGCGCTTAATTGATCTGAAAGGGGATACGAACTTAACACTCCAAAATCAGTCGGCCGTGAAGGGTCAAAAGCTTAGGCTTTGTCTGTAGTCCCTCATTTTTCTCTCTCCCCGCCGCGTGTCGCCTTTTCTCGCGTGGGTGATTTTCACGCGCGCTCGCGTTTCGCTCGCTCTACTATCCCTGAGGAAAAATGGGGGACTACTCGTAGTCTAACAGTCAGAGCGCATGCTTGATAATACAAACATGGGGGTTGGGGACGGTTTCCTTCTTCGAATTACTTGTTGGGTTAAAAGAAAACGAAAAGAAAATAAAGCCTAGCTAACAATGTCAAATCAAATCAAATCAACTTTATTGGTACATCCAATTAAAATGGGTTTTCACATACCAATTACAATAAAATCTAATATGAACAATAGAAATTCAATATGAACATTTGAAAGTGAAAAAACATTACCATACTATTTAAAAAATATAAAATATGCATAATTACACCTATTGAGTGTCAATGGCTTAAAAACTCGTCAAGGGCACGTCCTTTAATCGCATTCTCAAAAACATTAAATGACTCTATGTTTGCTAAACTTTCTGGAAGGTCATTCCAGAGCTGAACAGCCCTATATGAGAAAGATCGCTGACCTGTTGCTGATCTAAAAGATGGTACATGAAGTTTATCTTTATTCCTAGTATTTCTAGTATGCACCTGGCTTCTTGTCGAAAACTTATTACACAAGGATGGTGGGGCTAATCCCTTTATACATTTGAAAGCCATTAAAATGTCTCTAACCTCCAGTTGCTTAGCAACCGGCAACCAGTGGAGTTCCTTTAACATCGGCGTGATGTGCTCATACTTTCTTGTGCCAGTCACAATCCGTGCCGCAAAATTCTGAACTTTTTGAAGCCTAGCAATGTTCTTTTTTGTTGTACTAGACCACATGGACGAACAATAGAAAATCTTGCTGAACACTAATGAATTTATGATGGTTATGAGCGTAGACCTATCAAACAAATGTTTCACACGATTGATTTGGCACAGGCTACCTGTACACTTAGATACAACATCGGTCACATGTTCGTCAAAACTAAGGCGCGAGTCCACGATGACCCCCAAATCTTTTGCAGAACGAGACGGTAGAATCTCCTTACCGAGTAGCGTAACTCCAAAACCCTCCGGCACACGAGCTAACATCTGCGGGGTTCCAAGAAGCAATAACTTAGTCTTATCTGGATTTATCAGCAAGCTGTGTGTGCAACACCAGGCGGCAATCCGTTGCAAATCTTCGGACAAATGTTCCACAGCCATGGCTTTCTCCTGGACAGGAAACGAGAGATAGAGCTGGGAATCATCCACGTAACTCTTTAGTGAGCACAGGTTAGGGACAGCTGGAAGATCGTTGATGTATATATTAAAAAGGGCTGGTCCCAAGATCGACCCTTGAGGTACACCATAAGCTACCTGGCGAGGATCTGACACCTCACAACCAATCCTCACCCGCTGATTCCTGTCCGTCAGATAGCTTCTAAACCATTCCATGGCCTGTATAGACACACCCAGTTCTCGAAGTTTACGTAATAGGATCCCATGCTCGATACTGTCAAAGGCCTTTGACAAGTCCAACAGAACCAACGCTGTGACTTGTTTTCGATCCATTGCTTCGAGAATCATATCGGACATGAAAATATGGAGTGTTTCTGTCGAGTGCTTCTTCTTGTTTCCATTTTGATGTTCAGTTAAACAGTTCTGACGTGTTGTGTACTCCGTTAATTGATTAAGAGCTGCTCGCTCGCAGATCTTAGACAGAGCGGGTAGCAGTGATACTGGCCGGTTGTTATTAGCAACCTCATGATCTCCTTCCTTTAATATCGGTATCACCACGGACTCTTTCCAAGCAGATGGAAAAACTGATGTTAAAAGCGATCTATTTATAAGCTCTGTCAGAACTGGAAGTATAACTGGTAGGGCATCCTTGATCACACTCATGTGTAACTTATCCATTCCTGGTGCCTGTATGTATATATGTTCCTGTATGTATGTTCCTGTTATGTATATAAATGTGTCTGAGTGCCCTACAGAAATCCTTATACGACTGAACACTTTTAAGTGGCTTAAGTGGAAACATAACAAAACATAACAACGGTTCAAGTTCAGTTCAGAGTTCCTGTTCTCAAAGTCTCAAAGTTCTACTCTGAATCAAGCTGAATAAAGCCTAAAACATAGTCTTGAAATTTAGATGGTAATCTTTTGACTCTTGCTGGACGTAAGGTGACAGAATTTCTTTGCTCCATAGTAGCATCATCTGATGGTGTGTACTCCAATGGACCGTCCTCACTTGCTCTCTCAGAGAAAACATTTACAGGTTCTCTGGGCTCTGATAAACTTTGTGTTGCTCTCTGAGCTTCTGAATCATCTGTTGACTTACTACTGGCTGGTAATACATCATAATCTCGCTCGAAATACTTCTTAACATGTGTTACATTCCGGCGGTACTGCACACCATCAGCCTCAACAAGAACACTATTGCCATTTTTCTGAATAACTGTAAAGGGAGACTGTTTGTATCGTGTTGACAGTCTGTTCTGTTTCTCCTGTCCCAGTAACACCTTATCACCTTCTCGAATCTCGCTTTCACGTGCATTCCTTTGGCAGTCTGCATACACCTTTCCCTTTTCTTTTCTCTCACTGTCGCGATCTCGAACCTCATCTTCGATGCTGAACTCTTGGAGATGCGGTAGTTTGGTCCTGATACGTCTTCTAAATAATAGTTCTGCCGGGCTAACCCCAGTAGTAGAATATGAGGTACTGCGATGCGATACATCATTAAGAAGTTGTCCATCTCTGATTTCCAGTTGCGACCCTCTGCTTGAGCGATATGCAGGCGCTTCAGGATACTGTAGTTTTGCCTTTATATTTCACCATTGGCTGTGGCCATAAGGGTGTGGTTCGTCTATGTTCAATTCCGTTTTCCTCCAAGTACTTCGTAAAATGTTCACTGGTAAACTGAGGACCATTGTCGGTTCTTAAGGACAAAGGAAGGCCATGAATGACGAAAATCTTGGACAGCGTTGATACAATCTTCTCAGAAGTAGTATACTTGGTAAAATCCATCTCAAAGAATCGGCTGTAATAGTCCACCAATACAAAGACATAATCACCAGAAGGCAATGGACCCAATAGGTCAGCTGCTAGATGTTGCCATGGTGCTGTAGGCAACTCTGTACGTGTCATCGGCTCAGGTTTGGTTGGTTGTGGAAACTAACTGACAACCATGACAGGTCTTACAAGCTCTCTCCACCTCTTTGTTGATGCCTGGCCACCACACTTTGGTACGCAAACGTTGCTTCATTGCTACGATTCCAGGGTGACCTTCGTGTGCCAACTCTAGTGCTTTGGTATCACAATTCCAGTTCCACGAAGAACAGGCTTTCCAACTGCACGTAATTCACCTCGCACATGTAGGTAATCTTTGAATTCTAAGGCATGCCGTTGCTCATTCAAGAGGCATTCTCGTACACTTTTCGGCTCAGGATCATGTTCTGATGCTCTCTCTATTTCACGAGTTGTCAAGGCAACTGGTGTCAATTCTTGGGCAACCCACTTGACATCTTCTTCGGTTTGGTCTTTGTGTTCTGACGTTGGCATTGCACACAGGAGACGTGACAAGGAATCAGCAATATTCTTAGGACCTGGAATATATTTCACTGTAAATCTGTAGGGTTGCATTCTGAGAAGCCATCTTTCGATCCTTGCACAGGTCATGGACTTAGGTGAGAAAATGCATGCTAGAAGCTTGTGGTCAGTCATTAGTTCAAACTCAGCACCATTCAAATAGGCATGAAACCTTTCGCAAGCCCACACAATGGCCTCTTTCTCAGTCTGAGAATATCTGCGTTCTGTATCAGACAGGCTGCGGCTTGCATAACTAATAACTCGTAGTTCTTCTCCTTGCTCTTGAGCTAGCATGGCTCCCAAGCCTACAGGGCTTGCGTCTGCGATCACCTTAGTAAGTAAATTCTTATCAAAGTATCCAAGTGTCTCTGCACTGGACAGTCGCTTTTTTAACTCATCAAATGATTGCTGTTGCTCCGGCCCCCACACAAATGATTCTGAACTCTTTGTAAGCTGGAGGAGGGGTGCAGATACTGTTGCTAGGTCTGGGATAAACCGTGCAGTGAAATTGACCAGACCAAGGAGGCTTCGTACTTCCGCAGCATTCGTCGGTTCACGGGCATCTACGACAGCCTTCACTTTAACATCTGCTGGACCAATTCCACGTGCCGACAAAACATGACCCATGAACTCCAAGTGTGACATCTTATGACACTTGTCTCGGTTCAGTGTCAACCACCTGCTGCTCAGTACTCGGACCACATTCTCAAATCTTTTGTCATGTTCCTCCTGAGTGGGTGCATGTACTATCACATCATCAAGAATATTATGAGCTCCGTCACACTTCTGCAGGACTTGGTGAAGTACCTTCTGGTACATCTCAGGTGCACAACTTGTGTGTGCCAAATGTAATGATATCCCTTGATTCGGGCGAAAGTTCTATCTGAGGATAGGCGGAGGTAAGATCCAACTTGCTAAAGAACTTGCCCTGGTTCAAATCTTGTAAAACTTCGTCAATGGTGGGTATTGGGAAACGCTCTCGGTTTACTGCCATGTTGGCCTGTCGCATATCCACACACAAACGAATATCACCTGAGGGCTTGGGCACCACTAGCACTGGTGAGACCCACGAGCTTCGTCCACTCACTTTTTCAATGATGTCTAGTTCCACAAGTTCATCCAGTTTGGTAGTCAGTTTATCACGCAAGTGGTAAGGGACTGGTCAAAAAGTATAAGGGGGGGGGGGGGTGGGCCGGAGCATTTGGAAATGTGGTTGATAAAAAACACATGACCCACCCCCTCCCTTCGGCACAAAAATGACTGACCCACCCCTAAAGCAAGGTTGGAAATTGCATGACCCACCCCCTAGTTAAAACATGGATGTTTGGTTTCCTCTAAGGCAATCCCCTTTTTTCTCTTCGTTTACCGTCGAATGCATTTCCTGATATTGGGTCGATCGGTCGGATTGAAAAAAAAAAACTTCAAAAAAAAATCACAAGAAGTCTCGGAATAGTAGGCCCTGGAACCCCAGGAAGACATTAAAAGTTAACATTCACATATTTGGATTAACAAAATGTACAACATACTGTGAAAAATGTTCATGTTTTTGTTCTTGTTTTTCTCTGTGCTGTTACTATGCTCATTTTTCAGATTAAAAGAATTATTTCAAGTGAAAAATGGTGTAACTACGTCGTTACCTTTTTTTTAAAAATGCCAAAAATTTGGGTCGGTCGGACGACGGTAAACGGAGAAAAAAAGGATGGCCTAACCTTGTTCTGTGCTTGACAAAATTTGTTGATACACTGCTACAACCAATATCAAAATCACAGAAATCATACCTTTTACTGAAAAGACAAATGTGAAAAACAGAACATTTCTTGTTTCCATGGACGTTATGAGTCTTGACACAAATATACAGCAAAACGAGGGCATATTGAAATTGTCTGTCACAAAGCATATGAAAATTTCTATAAAGACCACCCATTCCTACACATTACTTGCCGGAAATTCTTAGATTAATCCTCAAAGAAAATTTCTTCCACTTCAATGGAAAGCACTACCTACAAAACCATGGAACTGTAATGGGCACAAAGACAGCAGTTTTGATTCCTTTGCCAATATTTTCATGACATATATTGAAACAACAACTCTAAGCAAAACTGTCTTTAGAACAACAGTTTGGAAATGCTACATACACGATATCTTTTCCCTATGGGACATGAGTAAACCTGACATCGAAGCCTGCATTGAACAAGCAAACTTACATCACCCAACTATTAAATTCATGGCCGAAACATTTGACACTGAGATGCAGCATTTTTAGACACGGTCGTATACAAAGGCACAAGATTCAAGAAAAAATCTATCCTTGATGCAAAGACACATTTTAAACAAAACGGAAACCTTCTTGCACACACATTTCACCTCGTGTCACCCTCCAAGTGTTAAAAAGGATTTGTCAAAGGAGAAGCCTTGAGAATCCTACGAAAAAACTCCTCAGAAACAACCTTTGAGGAAAATAATTCAAATTTAAAAAAAAAAAACGCTTGATGGACGGAGGCTACCCACAAACTTTGATAGAAGACCTACTATCAGAAATAAAATTTACAAAAACGAGTCTAAACTCCTAAAACAAAACATACAAGGAGGAAAAAGAAATATTGCCATTTGTGACACAATACCAGCCCTCAGTGTCTACTTTAAAGGAAGCTTGAATAATAAAAATGGAATCTTGTACAAAACCAGCCATAACTTTAATAAATTTTTAAAGAACCACCAATCATTTCCTTACAAAAAAGGAAAATCATTAAAGGACATGCTCGTTAGAGCAAAAAAAAAAAGGTTAACAAAGGGTTCACGGGATGTGCGGCCTGTCACCCGTTGCATTTTTCTCACACAACAGGTTTGTGAGTATTTTAGCAATTTAATTCCAGCTGCCTGTGTTTTATATAACGAGTGTGGTCAACTGTCTCGTTAGTAGTTAGTGCTTATCTATGTAATAAAATAGGGTGACCCACCCCCTAAGGGTAGCTGAAAATTGCACGACCCACCCCTTGCACAAGGCTCAAAACCTCATGACCCACCCCCTCTCTGCTCCGGCCCACCCCCCCCCCCCCCCTATACTTTTTGACCAGTCCTTAAGGGACACGCCTAATTGGTTGTGCTACAGGTGGTACCTCTGGGTCAATAGGGACTTTTAGCTGGAAATTTTTCAGTTTGCCAATACCTTCACAACATCCCGGGAACTTTTCAAAAATACTGGCCTCCCCTTTTGCTCCATCCGTAGAAACCTCTAGTGAATTCACGTGAGCTCCCAGCTTCAAAACTCCTAGAGAAATGACAGTTTACCGTCCAAGGAGGGCGTGTCCCTCATTTTCAATGACAACAAATTCGACCCCACTTAACACACTCTCTCCAACAGACACTTCTGCAGTAAACATGCCAGCAACTTGTAGTGGCTGATTACTACCATATGCATACAACTTCTTTGAAGCGTTAGTCGACACACATGCAACCTTATTTGCTTTCAGATATTCCCATAAATTACGACCTATGACATTGCAACTAGCACTAGAATCAATAATCATTGTTACTGGCAAACCTCCTATCTTCACAGGAATTTTCCCAGCGCTTAAAACATTAGAATCATCTAAAATGCCAAAAGCATATTCACAATCATCATCCTGAGTACCTTCAGTTTCTACCTACCTTACATGGTGAGCTGCATCTCCCTTCTTTCCGAGGTCTGGTTTACGCTGCCCTCCAGTTCCTCGACCACTGGTTTGCTTCTCCTTAGTTTGACACACAGCCTCAAATGTCCTGATCCATTACACTTCCTGCACTGTTTCCCTCTCGCTGGACATCGACGGTCGTTGGCTTTATGTCCCGTATATCCACAACAAAAACTTTTGACTTTTCTTGCGCTCGCATCCCCTTTTCAATTCGTCTTTCCCCTCACACTATTCACTTCACTACGCACCCCACTACGCACCCCACTACGCACTTCACTACTGACTACGGACCTCACTACTTCCTCCTTCGATTTAACGGGCCTGTTTTTCAGATTCCTCCATAGAACGAGCAATTTCTCTTAATTGTGGTGGTGTCAAGTTTCGACCCTTATGAAGTAACTTCCGACGGGGTTCGTGCGACAAGCAATTGCTTGTCACTTGATCACGAATTTGCTCATTCACAGTTGCAGCGTCTCCGAATTCGCAGGTTTGGGCTTTTTGTCTCAGTCTGGTAACAAACTGTTCGACGGTTTCGTTTGCCAGTTGACCTTTTTCACGAAAACAAAGCTTTTCATACGGAACATTCGCTTGCGGTTTGAAATATTTATTCAAGGTCGCCTTTGCTTTCTGATAGCCATCTGATCCTCCTTCTTCGGTCAACGTGAAATAAATATCTTGCACATTTAATCCGGCAGTGTGCAGCAATAAAGCCTTCTTCTGATCGACATTTTTGACTCCTTTTCCGGTGGCAAACAATTCAAAAGCTCGAAGCCATAGGCGCGATCCATTCAACCAAAATACCAACCGGTCCGACCGGGAAAAGTGGTCCACCTCAAAAGGTGGACCCGTTTTTTCGAAACGTTTCCGGTTGGACCGAACCGATCCATTGAGTTTTGGACCGAAATTTCCGGAAATTTTGGTTGAATGGATCGCGCCCCATCTTTTCCAGCGTGCGGAAATACCAGCAGTTTCTGAACAGTCAAACGGCTTTAATCCGTGTGCATCGCTTAAATATACACTTGCCATCTCCTATAAACTTCTTCAAATCCCATCCTCATCGCCAAAATGTAGTGTCTTACGGATTTAACCAAGGATTGAATCGGATTTAACCACCAACAGACACACCATTGCTGCTCGTGCAAACATGTGTATTCAATCATCATAACAGTCAAAGCGCATGCTCGATAATACAAACATGGGGGTGGGGAGAGTAGACCTAACTATTCACATATACTACACCGAATACTTTGTTAACGTGTTTGTTGCTTTAAATTGTGACGTAACTGGAATTTGGTGGACAAGATTTCATTTTGAAAACAGTAATGCGTAGCTATTCTCGGCGACTAAACTTTCTTGAATTATCTTGAATCCTTATGTTGATTTGCGTCGGATAACAAAATTGACTATTCATCCCACATAATTACAATAAAACAATCTAGAGTTCCGCAGAATAAGATAATGACCCAGTAATGGAACTTTAACTTTAATGGGAGGGACTGTTGTGATTCCCGTGATCATGGAGATCTACACAGACTTCCCGGGCTTGTTTCAGACTCCAGACATGACACTGACACGATGGAACCAAATGCTCCGCGATTGATTCATTTTGCAAGGTAAAACAAAAAAACAAACAAATAAAAACGGACGGCTCCTTTCCTTCTTTTCACCTTTGACCAGGACACGTAATAATCGGATACTGTAATATTCAGTAAATTTAGCTGCAAAGGTCTCACAGACCTCAGCTTAAAATCAAGACCAATATTCAGCCCGTGTTCATCAGCAGAAATCTCAACGAAGACCTTAAAATTCGAGAAGTCAAGCCAGCCATTGTTAACCAACAATGTTTAGTTTATCAATTTCAATGCAACCTGTGCGATGCAGGACATGTTGGTTATACTCGCGGCCACCTCCACGAACGTGTTGATGGACACAAACAGAAATGGTCGTCAATTTGTAAACATTATTTTAGCGAACATAACTCGGACGTACCACCTGTTCTTTCAGAACAATTTCACGTGCTCACTAAAGGCTCTAACAAATTTGATTGCCTAATTAAGGAGATGCTCTTTATAAGAGAACTCAAACCATACCTAAACGTGCAGGCGGACTCGATTCGCGCAAAGGTATTCACTTGAAGAACTTGTGATCCTTTGTTATTATGCTAATTTATAGAGACTATAGAAATGAAATCTTCGCATTATTTATTCATTTTGCCGTGAGAATGGTGTCATTATTACCCCGAAACGTCGGCTTTTATCGTTAATATTCGCTTGCTTATGTTTTAAAATATTGTTTACAAAAATAACAAGTCGCATAGGCAAACCTTCAATTCAAGTGTCTTCGATAAATTAGGCTTGGACTCGAAATATAGGGAGGTGACAACGTTTCAGCACACAGAGTGGACAATATACCAGTTTCTTTTTCTTTCTTTCTTTCATTATTTTTGTTTTTATGTTAAAATTTTTTACAAAAATTATTTTATTATAATAATAATAATAATAACATTTATTATTATTATTATTATTATTATTATTATTATTATTATTATTATATTATTTGATTTGCTAAGTACCCTAACAACGTAGAACGTTTGCTGATTGCAAAGAGAATGATATAATTATGTAGCTTACGTAGCAAGCGCCGGTTATTTTTTTTCGAGGCCGCGCGAAGGGAACACACTTCCTTGGAATTTCTTTCTTCGCCCTAAAAAACAAACTGGCGTCTGCTATGCAGGCTACAATCATACCGAGACATTCCTCATAAAGTGCGGGCGAAGCGTGGAATTTCCGCTGCGGTATTTAATTGGGATAAACAAGTCTTGCTCCTTGCACCTATCTCGTAGTCATGGTGATCGTATGGGCGCCAAGGACCAAGCAACCCTTTCCTCCATTTAGTTTTGATTCAGATTCTCCTAGGGCGTAGTAAAACTTCAACCCTGTCCACTCAGAAATATTATTTGCCCAACTCTTCCTCTGTCAGCCCCTCCTTCTCCCTCCTAGCACTGTTCCTTGTAAAATTGTCTTGGCAAGTCCTGCTGTTCTTAATACATACCCAAACCACTTTAACTTGCGTTTCTTTACCGTGGTTAAGATGTCATCATACGGCCCAATGGCTTGTGTGATTCTGTCTCTGACTGCATCGTTAGTGATGAGGTCACTGTATGAGATGCCAAGCAGTTTCCTAAAGCATCTCATCTCAGTGGCCTGTAATTTCTTCAGGATGTCCGCTGTCAATGTCCAGGTTTCGCAGGTGTACAACAGTACTGAGATAACCAGGGAGCGCATAAGCTAAGCTGAGCTTAGAGAGATATGCTTATCGTTCCAGGTGGTCTTCAGTCTCGCTAGCGCTGCTGTTGTCTGTGCAATTTTGGACAGTAATTCAGGCTTGGAACCTTGATCTGTGACGACTGCGCCCACATATTTGAAGCTGTCAACCACGTTCAATTTTTCACCGTTGATTCTGATGTCAATTTGTTGTTGGTCATCAGTTTGGTCCTCTCTTAGTCTGAGATCATGCCCTATGGGCGTGTGAGGATCGCGAGCTTTGCGCGCGTAAGACTCTTACGCCACGCTTTACGATTTCTTTACTGAGTTTGAGAAAAAAAACGGACTGTTTTGCAGTCTAATCCGATAGGGGCGTCAAGTTTCACCAATCATGTGATCATCCTATCTAGGGCCCGGTTCAGACGCCGTACTTTTCATGAGCCAAACCTACTACATTGAATTAAGTACATGAAAAGTTCGGCGTCTGAATCAATTAGGAACGCCTGTTTCAATTTGGAACGGCTCAGCCGTTCTTTCCGCCTAGCCAGGCCGGGAATTTCGGCTTTTGATCGATTTTGGAAAATTCTTACAACGTATTTTGTAAGCAATTCGACCGAAATAAACATTTTTCTCCTTCTGAATTTAGTTCGGCTGGAATTAAGATCGGCGTCCCATATTCCCTCCTTGTAAACAGGGCCAGCAATTTTCACAGGTAGGGTTACCCTATCGCCCGGGTCAACTTTACCGTCTTTGCTGACGTGTTTCGTCATGCCTGACATTCTTTGTAACGGTCCAAAATTTGAAATAATCTTGAAGTTCTCTATGAAAAACACGTTAAATTCACGAAAAAAGGGAAAATATTATCATCGCAGACAGATTGTTATGATTCAGATGTTTATAATTAAGCTCAGAAGTTGGATAATACCGTTCAAATTGGTACGATTACCGGTCACGCATGACGGCGGAAAGTTAACCCGGGTAGGCGAGTTATCCCTAGCTGAGCGTTTACAAGGCCGGTAGGGTAACCGTCTTGCTAGGGTAACCATACCCGCGTTGTAAACACGTCGTGTGAAAAAAGAAGAAACATGCGAGTGCTAGGGTAACCTAAGCACCAGGGTTACTTTCCCTCCTTGTCAAAAGGGCCTAAGAGGCACATACCTCAACTTAACTCTGGCATTTAACCTGCCAAAGAGCTTATATTGTTTTAGCTTTAGGTTTAATTTGAATTTCAGCATTTTTGTTATTATATCTTTCCTCCATATTCTTGTCACAATTATTAGTTTGTTAATATTCAGTCACACCTTTCTGGCTAGCTCTCTTTATAAGTTCAGCGCTTTTCCATCTTGTACTTCACGTTTGATAATGGTCTTGAAATAAGATTACGCTTATTTATTTTGTGTCATTTCTTGCTTATACTTATATTTTAAGTTAGCAAGATGTTTTTTGGAGTTGTTTTTGTATTATATTTTCTTCATTTGTCGGCGGGTAAAGGTTTCAGAGCGATAAAATCATGTAAAACTCATTGCTTCCGCGAATTTGTATCTTTTAAAGATGGCGGGTATGTTAGAAGAGCACAGAAATATCATCACAAGTCACCGTGCGGACCTTGTTAAGGACTTGGAACCTTCAAAGGTATTAAATTACCTGTTCGACTGTCTTGATGAAGATGACAGGGAGTATGTCAAAGCTCAGGGTACGAGAGGAGACCGTGCAGAAGAATTAATCGATATGATTCCAAGAAGAGGACCTAAAGCTTTCCAGTGTTTTGTTACTGCTTTATACAAGAGACAGCGTCATCTGGCCATCCCTCTGATACAAGAGTCAGGCATTGATATTTCGTCTTTTGAGGGAGGTAAGGACATTTTACTTTGAGTCTTATTCCCCATTCCAGAAACTATAAGGGGAAGGTTGTGACAAATGTAACATCGACCCAGGTGTTATGTTGTGTCCAGTGGTTTTAGTGAAAACAAGGGTTTGTAGGGTTGCTCAGTCTCATGGGCTCAAAAACTCCCTTTGGTCCACCTTATTTTGTATTTGCCTAAATGGAATGGGCACAAGCTTTCATCACAACGATTTCTGGGATCGTGTTGGTACACAAGTATGACTTATGACTGGTTAATGGTTCCCTTGAATACTATCAACCTATCATAACTAACGCCAATCCCAAAAGTCATTGGGGCCCAATGCTTGTACCCATTCCCCTTGTAGTTTCTAGAGTGCATTATGGAATCCCGCCTATTCAAACATGTCGATAGTAAATGGAAATTTTTCTGTCAATCAAATGTCCCCTATTATTTGAAAGTACGTGAAAGTGGAAATTGGTGAAACATTTTTTAGTGTTTTGGAGACAACAGAGCAACAAAAGATACCAGAAAGATCAAGTTATACACGACAGTCTAAAAGCGTGTTGCGTGTTTTTATTCAGTTACAACATTTCTCCTAACTTTCATGCTTTGAAACTTTGGAAAAAGTGTGAAGCAAGGCTTAAAAATTCTTGTTAGTCAAATTAAACAGGATGCCCAACAAGGCAAGCATCTGAAAAATCAAAGGCGACATTTTTGTCTCCAGTGAAATTCGCCTGATGAATGGTAATTTGTATATAAGTGTAAGTAAAGCGAGATTTGCCGTGGTTGTACAAGCAGCGTTTCTTCAAAGTTTTTTTCCTTCTGAAAGCGTAAATTCACAATAATTACATAAATCATATAAAATGAATTCTCCCCAGAAAGGGTCCTAAAGCTTTTGAAGATTTTGCTCGTGAAGTGGAAAAAGTTGATCCAAAAATAGCCCAGAAATTACTGGATGCTGGAGTGACAGGTACTACACCATTATATCATATAAAGTTTTTTTAGCCGATAAAGTAAAATTTTCCTATCTCATTTTGTATGTTGTGGTTCACTATTTCATCAATGATTCTTTCCTTTTTTATTGTCCTTTATTTTGGGTATGGACATGTGCGATTAGGAATTTTGAGACAAAGAAAACAAGACAAGATCAAGAGAGTGCAAAACTTTTAACTACAAAAATAGCAGTGAATACACCGTAAGGAAGCAAAAAATACAATGTACTTTGAATGCCAGCTACCCTGCGAGCAGAGTCTCCTTAAAGCATTAATCTCAAACTGTCTCTTTCACTTGATACTTAATCCACCAAGCCATGCCTTAATTGCTTAGAAAGTGTTTGACACTTGTTAACTTTAAGCAAATTCAATAACCAGTGAATCTCTAATGCATTAATTTGGCAAGGAAAATCTCTAAAAATGGTTCACACTAACTGATAGCTGAGGACTTTACCTTGATTTACTATACGTGCAGTGTTCAATCTAGAAATTGGTCAAAGTGGGTCATCTATCCCACACGACCTTTTAAATAAAATTGGGTCATTTCAAAAATGGTCTAGGTCAAACCATGACATTGAAACTTTGAACAACTCTAATGGACATCTTTATGCTTCTCTGATTCAACTGGCATTCTCTCTTTTGTAAAAAATGAACTTAGTTTTTGTTGCCATTTCATAATGGAACAAAAACAAGAGAACAAAGTCAACAAACAAAGTACAAATCGATGGGCAAAGCAATGTATGCAGAGCGTCCAAATGTACGCTCCGGTCTCTCTCAGACTTACGTGGAATGCCTGACATAAAAACTTATCGTAAGCACGAAGTCTGAAATTGAATGACAGTAATTCCGTGTGCTTATTTCAGGCTAGTAAGCAGAGAATCGTAGTCTATCAGGACCTATCTCAGTTTTTTTGCCATAAAAACTTTCCTGTAGACAATGAACTTCAAAGTGAACATGATCCTTGCAGTTGAATGAATAACCTTAGAAGTTGAAAAAGAAACTGAGAAAATTCAGGCTTGACTGGGAATCGAACCCTGACTTTTGCGATGACTGGATGCAATTAATGCTCTATCCATTATTAAAGTTAATCACACCAACTGGGGAGCAGGCCATTGTGGCAGGGGGCACCCAACGACTGTTTTCTGTGAAATATCTGTTCGGAGAAGCAAAAATTGCCTAGAATTTTCTATAGCTGGAGGAAGGCTAGATGACCGTTCCATTCGTGTTCAATTTTCGAAGTTTATCTAATAAATTCCCTACAATTTTCTGAAGTTTAATTTTTCCCATTTCACTCCCCAGGTTAGGCTATTTTTCGTAGAAAAAGGAAACCTAAAATTTTCGAAATTGTAAAACTGCGGTGCAGAGAGGAATCAGAAAAACTATCACTTTGAAATTCGTAAAACTTTAAATTGTAGCTAAAATTTTCGGGAAAATATTACTGAAACCTTTGTAATTTCGAAACGACTCAAGTTGCCCAAGGATGACTGAACAGATATAAATTTTTTAGCGCCACTTAGAGTACATTTCTAGAGATCTATAAAAGTCACTCTGGATAGCCTAAAAAGTGTTTTCAAAGCATTTAGGAGGAAACCGTCGTTGGGTGCCCCTGATTGTGAATTCGTAATATACAACTGTACCCAATGGTGGAAATGACATGAATGGAACTATATGAAATGACTCACATTTTGAGCAGCAGTTTTTACAATTTAGCTTCTTTGGAGACAGTTTTGATAGTTTTTTTGCATAAAAGAAGTAGAGCTTGACAAAGACTTAGCACGGATTGAATCCGTTTGCACGTTCAAACGGGGTCTTCACTGTTAGTTGTACAATATTTTGTTAATAAGACAGTTTAAAGCAACTTAGGAGGTCCTAATTGGGTGCAAACATAACTTGTTTGGTAGGTAAACATTCGAATTTTGAAGGCCATTAGAGGAATGTAAAAGTACAGTGACAATATAAGCAATTGACCTGATTTTTGTTCGCACGGCAAAATATTCATCACAAGTATAAAGAAGTTTAAAACCAAATTTGATATTTCATAAAAGCAAGTGTGTTGTTTCGGAAGGCGAAATATTCATGCAAATACACAGCAAAGCCACCCGCTTAAGGTTTCTTATATCAAGTGTAAATTTTCGCCTTTGGTTTTTAAGGTATGTCAGTATTCAACATTTTTTATACTCCAATACTGCCGTCAGTATCCGTTCTAAATGAAAGTCATTTTAAAATAATGAGCGTAACGCGCTTGTACCTTTATGAACTCGGCTTGCTGAACAACAGCCATCACTGGCTTTTAGTTGGCAGAAAAGGCGGCAAATGACGTGACCCGGGCAGTCATACTTTTTAAAGGATAAAATTACAAAGCGCTTACTTAAATAAGAAAATGTAGCGTAAATATTTACCTTGGTGATGTCCTTAAAATCACTAGAACAAGGAAAACTTCTTGGCTTCTTGAAATGGATTGACAAAGAACTTGCGTCAACTAACCGCAAAAACAGAAAACTTAACCTTTAAACAACAAAATTGCGTGGCACTTTCGAGTACGTCCTAGCTTGCGTTAGAAAGAACTTTCTCGTTAAATCTACAAATTGCGTTAGCGTGCGCGTGCAGGAAACAAAGATTTCGGATAAAAAAATAAGTTAATTAAACGTGCGGCTAATTGCTGAGGCTACATGGAGTGTTGTGACTCCAGGTAGCAGGTAGAATATACATTCATATTACAATGTCACATCCTCATCCTCTAGGGATCACCTGATCTTCTGCTGATACACAGGTGATCAGTCTGGTTTTCCATGACGTGGTAGGAGCTCTGCCAGGCGGCTTTGTGGATGTAGTTGTTTAAGATTTTCTTCAACCGATGACCTCGCCGGTTCTCGCTCATTTTTTCCAGACCGTGTTGTCCCAGATTATGTCGCTCGTATCCATTGCTGTCGTCACCTTCCTCTATGTTGAAGACTTCCACTAAGAACTTGAGCTCCACTGTGGAGTCTGTTGCAAAACGCCCTGTTCTTCGCCCCCACCCCCTCCCCTCATCCAACGTCATTCGTGGGATAAGGCGCTGCACCGCATTGATGAAGAAGTTTTTCATCTTCTTTATGAACTTGTCCGCCAGTTTCTGGAGTTCTCAACTGATGTGCGCTCCCTATGACCACTTATTAAGCATTTAAAGGCTGTGGGAAGCATGTTCCTTTTCGACACCAGCATGAGTATTTAATCCATCTGGTATGACAAAGCCCAAGCAGTGCTATCTTGAAGTAGTGCTCATCTTTGCTGCCACTTGTGCTTCCTTTCCAGCTCCCTTTCTAGCCTCTTAAGTTGCTTGGATGTTGCAACTAGCAGTCTTGGCTTCTGCCTTTACTGTCAGAAGATGGTCGACCCTGCAACCACTATCCGGATGTCACTGCTGCTAGCAGCATGTCATACTCCTGCAATATGAAGGCTCTTTCACATCCAATTCTAGCAGCATCGACGGCGTAACCACCTTTTTTCAGTTCTAGCGTTCTTAGTCCTTTGACCTGTCAAGCTTGGGTACACTTCAAGGCTACTTTCTCGCTATGCTAGAGGCCGCCGGGAAAGGGGACAATATTGTTGGTGACGTCACCTCCAGTAAGATCTTGGTGTCATTTAACATACATTCTGCAAAGTGCGTTCTGCAGTCTGCTTACGGCCATATACAGTTATAATACCTCCTGTGCATTGATACAAATAAACCACCAAACCATGGAAAGGGATAACTTTTTTGGCATCGGGGTTGCGCTATAAGTGATTTGTATCAACGAGTTGTTAGCTCTTTTAAAACAAAACTGAAATATATATTTTTTTCTTTTTCGCTAGGACAATTAACTGCAGCTGCCGACCCTACACTTCCTTATAAAGGGGCACATTTTAAAGGTAGAGAATTAGTGGTGCAAGAAATTGTTCAAAAACTTACTAAGGACCCAAATCCTTCACGCGTCATCATCATTGTTGGTATCCCTGGGATGGGAAAGACTCAAGTTGCCATTCACGTCAGCCACTTACTCAAAGAAGAACATAAAAAGGCTGTTGTATTCATTGAAGAAAAACAAAAGCTTACAGAAATCTGCAGCGAAATCCTCCGTGAAATTAACCCTCTGGCTCCGAGACTTTCAGAGAGTCATGATATGGTAGCGATAGCAAAGAGGCGACTTAAAGAGCTTCAAGAGAAGAAAGTTATTGTGTTAGACAGCGTAGAAGGTATACAACAACAAGGAGAGGAATTTGACGACTTTTTAAGGTATGTAGAAACATACGCACCTCTTGTTCAGCTGATCATCACTACTCGAGAGTATGTGGGTTTTCGTTCATCGAACACATGCAACGTGCGTCTAGATCGTCTGGATTCTGAGTCGTCTGCCAAATTACTTCAGGACTTAGTCCCAAACTGTGAGGCGCGGCATATCAAGGAACTCGGTAACCTCTGTGGTGGGATACCGCTGGTTCTTGTCAACTGTGCAGGCTTACTAGAAGAAGGCTTCAGCCCGGAAAATTTGGTCGCACGTCTGAAAGAAAATCCCATTCCACTTTTTAAGACCAATGCAGAAGACGTTTACAATTCTTTGAGACAATTCCTGGTCAACATTTCAGAAAACATAAAAGCAAACCTCGTTCGCCTTTCAGTTTTTCCATCTGCGTTTTCCGTTGAAGACATGAAGGCTCTCTTCGGTGACGTATTAGAGCCAGAGGCTGTTAAGAATACCATGATAAGGCGTTCTCTACTTCGTAGAATTGACAATGAAAAGTTAGTTTTGCATCCTTTGGTCCGCGAGTTCCTCAAAGCTGAGAGGAAACTTCTTAAAATGGATGTTGTAGGTGAAAAAGCTCAGCACAAGTTTAATCAACATTACCTTGAGCTCCTCGAAACCTCAAGCAAACAATTTGTCAGCAAAGAGTGGTCGCAAAATGCCATTTCTACCTTTAGGACAGAAAAGGCAAACATCCTGGAGGTGTTCAAAAATTTCCTGCAGGAAGGAGGCGACAAGAAAGAAGCAGAGTCGTGCATAGATGTCGCTAAGTCCACCAAGGTTTTGGATTTCTTGGCCAAAGTTTTATCTCCGCCCTCTGAGTGTGTAGAACTGTATGAAAGGTGCTGCCACATTGCCGAAGCATCTAATGACACGAGAAGACTTGCAGATAGTCTAACTGCTCTCGGATTTCTTCGTCTCTGTAAAGAAGCTCACCGAGGGGTTAGCCCAGATACTGTTGAGAAGTTTCAGCGGGCCTATGAAATCCGGCAGAAATTCCCAAAGGAACAACAGCACTGTGAGACGCATGCACACACCATCTCCAAACTTGGGCTGTGCTACGCACTTCAGGTAAAAAAAGAATAGAATTAAGTGTTCATGATTTTATTGCCTCCATTACATAGCGTATAAGAGAAAGGAAAGCCCATTTAATGCCAATGGAACAATGTCGCCAACAATTTTCCTTTTCTATTTTTTTCACACAGGGGTTCTGCCTTTAAAGGGTCCCTTTAAAGTTCCCGCACCTAAAAGTTAAAGCTCTTACTTTTCGGATGTCTTGTAGTTTTTAAGCAAAAATCACTTATCGATGCTGCCTGAACAGGGAGTGGAAGGAGTAACTTAATAAGGAGTAACTTAACAAGGTATCACCAAACACTCGAAGAGAAAAACAGGCTATGATTATGATGACGTACACCGTGGCAATTAAGTGAGTGCCCGATTAGATTACTGGATTATTATACGACCATGCTTTGCTATGCAAACTTTATTCTAAAACGTAACTATTCTTGAAGGCCCGCTCGCGCGATTTTTGTTGGGATTTTTGAAAGTGATTCGGATGACACTCTCTGGATAAAAGCCTGCATCGCATGTATTTGTCGCTATGAGGTCAAACAAGGGACTCCTTCCACAGGTACCAAGTGCTATAACTAAAACGACACCTGCTGTCCATGTCTCTTTGATTGCGGCACTAAGCTGCAAACAAAGGAGCTTTTTCCTGGATCCTTTAAGATATTTCGTATACAGTGAAACCTCTATTAAGCGGACACGAAGCCGGGTCCCGAAATTAACGTCTTATATTTTCCTTTACAACGAACCCCTTTTCAGCGGACTCCTCTATTAAGCGGACGCGGACACTAAAATAAGGTGTATCTGGTTAATTTCTATTGCTAAAAACCTTTGGGTGATTGGGTGATTACGTCCTTGAAATAGGTGCTGTGGTCGATTAATAAAGATAAATCAATACATTTAGCTGTCAACAAAAGGAAGATTAGACCGAAAGTGAGGAAGTACAGCACAGCTTCCTTAGTTTCCTTAACAAATGGAACTTTATCAAAATACAGAGAAATCGTTGAAAGTTACGGGCGTCGATAAAACCCGGAACAAGGAACGTTCACACGTGGTGGCTTAGGTCGGGTCTGTGCAACCGGAATGTACCATTTCATTGGGCACTTGAAATTTCCGAAGTTTCAAACTGGAATTTTTGTTGAATGGAAAGCGCCCAAATGCTCCGCGATTAATTTCTTTGCAAGGTAAAACAAAAAAACAAACAAACAAACAAGAACGAACGGTTTCTTTCCTTTCTGTGCAGAGCCCATTCAGCTT